>NC_020496.1:2304181-2305424 GCF_000184155.1 Fragaria vesca subsp. vesca | reverse complement strand
CCAGAAGGGACAGATTGCTGTTTTTCGCTAGATTTGGCATGTGCGAAGCTGTGAAGCTTGCAGGTGGCGTGTAGGCTTTTGCCTTAGCCAAAAGTGACGTGTGTATGATCAAAACCAAGTCCTTTCGGTCGTTCTAAGGTCGTAAACTCCATGACTAGTTAGCAAAAGCTCCCTGACATGAACATAAACTAACTCAGAGGACCTAGAGGATCCGATCATGATGATAATTTTCCAGCTTTGATAAGTCTTCAACGTCTTTTGCAAGACGGCAATTGGTTTAATAGCGTAGGGGGATCCAAAATCAAAAGCTTTCGGTAACTCCAAGTCAGTATGACCAGGCATGTCCGTGGAGGGTCGATAGTGCGAGACACACTTAAAACCACTATCTCCTTAATTTCGGACAATTCTAAGACATCACACTGAGCTTGGATGAGCCTAGTTGAACAATTGATGATGAAAAATCCGCTATAGGGTAGAAGACTTAACCGGAAACACGTGGGCGATCCTCCTTGAGGATGCAGTGCCAAGAGTCACCTTCAAAGGAAGGGACCAAAATCGGCACAATATGCCATGTTTCTAAGGACGATGTAAGTGTACATCTTGATTGTAAATCAATATGAACCATAAGAGGAGAATAGTTTCACTTCGAAAAAATTCTCAAGGCATTCATTATTGCTAATGTGTGTACATCGAGGTCTCAAATAGACAAAGGACGTCGATACAACGCCTTAGTACATATAACTTGGAACGAAAATCAATGTCTAGCCGATGACATCAAAGTCATGGGTAGCCAGAGCAGGATCTGAATCTTTGATATTCGCGATCATGAGGATGACGTTCTTGTCCTCATATTGATTTTCCATACCTTTTTGTATGCATTCACAATTTAAAGGAGCTTGACAATCTTGAACCAGTGATCCGAAGATCCACAACGGTTGCATTAATATCATGAGCTGACGTGAGTAGTTTTGACAAAATAGTGTCTAGACCGGGAGTGTCGCTATTAGAGCCGGCAACACCTCCCCCTCTTTTCTAGACATCGGCACGACATTTTCTGCCGTTGCCATGACCCATATTGTTGTCCCCACATTAGGGGATAATCCCAAATAAGTTTATCACATTAGCGTATATACAATTCTCGTTTGTATGATCAAAATCAAGTCTTGTTGGTAATTCCACACCAACTTGGAGGACCTAGAGAACTTGATGATGATCGAATCCGCTAAAGATTATGGATCATGAT
>NC_020496.1:2262838-2303531 GCF_000184155.1 Fragaria vesca subsp. vesca | reverse complement strand
TCAAACACAACCGGACAAAGAAACAAGAGTGATCCAACATACTCTTGACCCGCGAATAAAATTCCGGATTTTTGGTACCTGCACACACAAAATCCCAAGCATAGAATGGAGATGGAGAAGGGAGGAAAGGATTTTATCTCCCCGAGTTATTGAACTTGGAAGAGTTTAAGGTTTCAAAACATACCTTTCTAAAGGCTGCCTAGAGGAGAAATAACGTTTCGCCTACTTATACTTCGAATTTGGGACTGAAAATTTGACAGGAGGAGCAGCTCTTGATGGGGAAGCTTCTGTCAAAATTTCAGGTTGATCGGAGCAAGGGAAGGTGGTGAACCGATGGTCGGTAGCGGCGGCGGTCTGGAATTTTCCGGCGGCCGGTTCGGAGACTTTCCGGCCGGTTCTTAGGGTGAGGCCGGCGGCGTTGGACCCGTGACGGAAAGAGCTTTCTGGGGATATAAAATTCCGGCGGAGGGCAGTCGGAATTTTGGTCGGAAATCGGGAAAAACAAGGCTGCCTGATTTTAGGGTTTTGGTTTTTAGGGTTTGGAAAAAAAATGGTGGGCTATTGGCTCTAGGGTTAGAACAAAGTGCATGATAACGTGATGAAGAATAAAGTGTAGAGACAAAGAGATAGCAAGAGAGTCATCTTATTCATTGATAGGAGCCCTTTATATAGGGAATTACACAATACCAATATGGTAAGAATATGAATACATATATCTAGTCTAACTACATATCCTATTGGCATAAGGCCAAGACACACATAGAGAATATCCTAGAACATTACTTGTATTTTACAGTACTTCACACCAGATGACTCGCATACACTCTTACTCACAATTGTATTACAAAGATTCTAATCTGGCTATCTTACTTCTTGAGAAAGGTTGGGAGAATTTTCTTTTATCTCGGGTTCTTCTTCGATGCCTTCCTTCTGAAGCTTAAGGCCCCTTATATATGGAGAGGAACTCGCACTGGAAGTAAAACACACCTCTACAAAGTGGAGGACAGGAGGGATCTAATCCTGATAACTTTACTTTTGAAAAAGTAAAGTCGATTGATTTCTTGTGCTGATGGCTCTTTTCTTTTTATCAAAAGAAAAGTAGTTTGGCTTGAAGCGTCGGCCATCGTTCATTTATCCAGCATGTTTACTATGTTGTGATATGTTTTTGGATCTTCAGAATATCCCACTGAGGAGTTGGGACCACTATACTCCCAATTATGTGTTGTGTCTTCATTTCCATCGTCGAGGTCTGAATCATAGGGATAAGAAATCTTATATTTTTCATCAGTCTCAACTTTTTCTAACCACTTAGTGGTAGCCAGAGTGCAATCCACTTCATTCCTCATAAGGGCTGTGAAAAAGTCACAGTTCTCTGGTGGAGGATGATTATAGCAAGTGACCATTATTTTTTCTCCACTTGCCAAAAGACTTGAATCATAGTCTTTTAGAACTATATTTTTGATAATTGCTATGGACATAGCTTTCATCCATGGAATGCTTTGATTTGGTCTTTCATTGCCACTAGTAATAGCTGGCTTTTGAATCGGACTTTGGATTAATCTGACATGATGATATGGAGAGATATAATTCATCTGACCATTTACCACGGTCCATTCTGGTGGTGTTGAAATGAATTTTAATCTTAGGATACATCCATCGGGTCTGATATTCTTGACAGCTTCGGCTATTATTTCTGGAAAACCCTTAAGATCTTCATTGGTTTTTGTCCACAAATTATGAACAAAACCGTTTTCTATAAGCTAAAGTTTGTGCTTCTGAGGATGCTCTGCTTGAACATCTACCAGGTATCTCCCATAATATAGACCAGGCGCTATTGATAATGTTCTTGGAAGAACATCTTTTCCTTCACCTAAGAGGTTATGGAAACTATACCATTCAGATTCCTTTAAGACTAACATAGGAATTTTAGCGCTTTCAGGACTTTCGAGGTATACAACTTTGGATGGTTCTGTAAGAACACCTTTGTCTTTTGTATGGACTCCATACATTTCTTCAGTTAAAACCTTGAGGGTTTGAAGTAAATGAGCTTCATTTTCCTCATAGAAAGAATACAGAATATTATCAATAATAATCTTCTGTTTAAAGGCCAATAGCCTATCCGTTCTGAAAACTGGTTTCTGAAAGATCTTCAAAGGTTGATCATGGATGACCTTTTTTCCTGTGACTAATGGTAGTTTATTTGCCTTGAAATGGTCTTTCCTGCTTTTTGGCAAAGCAGCAGCCATCAATGGACTTGACATGCCTTTACCGTCTGCCGTTTGAGTTGGGCTAGCCAGTCTTTTTCCTTGAGACTGATCAGTTAGGGCTGATCTTTTCGGACACAGCAAAAACTCTTTTACGAGTTTATCTTCATTAGTACCACCGGAATGACTGGAGCGACCATCTTCTTCAGAATCTGGTTTAGGCCTGATTCTTGAAGCTTGACTAGACTCAGTTGTTCCATAAGAAACCATATATTAATAACCTGGTCCATCATGGAGAGGTCCTACGGTTTTATCACCGCTTTTGAATCTTTCCCAGAGCTTCTTTTCCTCTTATTCTGGTTTTCGACTTCTGGGATTACGACCTTCTCTATCGAACATCGTCATTTCTCTTGTAAGCGCGTTAGACAAATAGTTCTTGTTTCCTGCAACCATTTCAACATCGTATTCATATTGGGTTAAAAACATTTGCCATCTCAACACTCTTCCTCTATCTGCAGCATCAGTCAATTTATAGTTTTTGAAGTTTTTTAACTCTTTTGTTATCAATTCTTACTACAAATTTGTTTCCTAGATATGCCTCAGCACCCTTGATGCTTTTAATTAAGGCAAGGACTTCCCTTGTCTCCGGTGGAATAGTTTAACTCAGCAGCGTTAAACTTTCCCGATAGAAATTTACAAATCTTTTCATGATTTGTATCTGGAGCAATAGCTAAAACGACTCCTGCCCAGTAATAATCATTTGCATCAGTCTGCAAAATGATCATATCTCCTTCTTCAAGTAATTGTAAAGGAGGAAGGTTTTTTGTTAATTCTTTAATCTTCCTGACAGTATTACCGTCATCAGCTGTAAAAGACCATTTTTTCTTAGAACTTGTTTTTGGAGAGAGGAGGGCAGTTAGACTACTAACTTGAGGAATGAAGTCTCTCGCAAAATTAACAACTCCCAAAAATCTCTGTAAAGACTTCGCATCTGGGATATTGTCTGGAAATTGGCTGATTTTCTTAACAATGTGATCTTGGAGACGAATCTCTCCATCTTTAACATGAATGCCAAGGAAATCAATTTCACCCTTAATAAGATGAATCTTTTTTTGTCCGAGGATAATTCCCTTCTGAACAATAAGCTTACACACCTGCTCAAGATGCTTTAAATGCTCATCCATAGTTTTTGAGAAGACCAGGATGTCATCTATGTAAACTATGCAAAAATCTGCAAATGGTTTGAAGATATTATCCATTTTCCTTTGGAAAAAGGACGGAATTTGCTTTAAACCAAATGGCATAACTAACCATTCGTAATGCCCTTGAGCAGTTCCAAAAGCTGTCAAAGCTATGGAATCAGGATGCATTTTGACTAGTCAAAACCCGGATTTTGCATCAAACTTAGAGAAAACTTGTGCTCCTCTAAGCCTGTTGATGAGAACTCTTACCTGAGCTATTTGATAACCGTCTTTAACGGTCTTTTTATTCACATCTCTGTAATCAATTACCATTCTGGCTTTTCCTCTTAATTGTTCAGCATGATTTCTTACCAGGAAAGCTGGGGCATGATGAGGACTATTTGAAGGCCTAATTAACTTTTTTTCAAGAAGCTCTTGGATCTGACTTTCCATTTCTTTCTTATCTTCTTCCCTATAGTGAGGGATGGCCTTGACATGGCAAATAGTATTTGCATCATGCATTTTGAGCTGACAATATACTGGGTCTCTTTCCCAGTACAACTGAGGATCTCACTGATTACTGGTTTCAGCAAATTTTCTATTTCTGTGAGAGTCGGTATTTTCTTTTGTTCTGCTTTCTTAGAATATACCTTTAAATTATGTTCTCTAATGTATTCTTCTTCTCCATCAGAACTCTCATTGTCAGAAATTTGATATTCAGAATTTGTCTCTGATTCAGAGTCTTCTGAACTTTTTGATTCATTTATCAGTATTTCACTGTATCCCTTAAGCTTTTCTTGCAAAACTGGTAAAACCGGTTTTAGAATTGGCTTATAATCATCACTCTTCGCAAGCGTCTTCTGATAAGGATTGGTGAAACCTTTGGTGGGAACGTGTACCGCGTCTGTCAATCGAAATTCCCAATAAAATCTGTTATTTTTCTCAAACCCAATTATTTCTGAGGTTTGGATTACTGTTTGTTGAAGAAAGAAGTCGTTTCCTAATAACAAATCAGCAGTCTGGCCTTCGCACTGCTAGAGGATTTTGATGATAAAAGTTCCTCCTCCCAAAGAAACTTTTACATTTCGTGCCA
Source organism: Fragaria vesca subsp. vesca (assembly GCF_000184155.1). Taxonomy (NCBI): domain Eukaryota; kingdom Viridiplantae; phylum Streptophyta; class Magnoliopsida; order Rosales; family Rosaceae; genus Fragaria; species Fragaria vesca. The sequence continues at coordinate 2,299,053 of NC_020496.1, read as the reverse complement.
TTGTATTCATGATGATTTTGTTTTCTTCCATGACAACTCCAGTAATTGTTCTTGGAGATTTTTCCCAAAATTCTTCAGGGATTGCATATCTTTTAGCAAGAGAGTACCCTGAACCAGTATCTACAAATGCGTGTAGATGATATTTCCTATAACTGGGAAATTTCAATCCTATAGTAATATAATTACTATATATGCTTGTTTGGACTAGCATTACTTGTTCTTGCTTTTCTGTAGTAACAAGTAAATCTATGAAAGGATTAACTTGTCTTTCAGCAGTTATGGAATCAGGAGGATTGATACCAATTATCGGATTGGCACTTGTCCCAGCAATCGTGGGGTTAAGAGAATCAAAAGATTCGCTTATTTTCTTGTTTTGGCTTAATGAAGTTGCAAACTTCATTGTTTTCATATCCTCATTGAGGTTTTTTTCTTGTTCTTTCTTATGGAATATAATATATTCCTCTTCTACCACAATATGTGCAGCTTTATCCTTAGTTTTTCTTCTAAGTTCTGCGATAAAGCATTCTCGATGATAAGTTTCTCATGTACTTTCGCAGTACAGGGGAATTGTATTATCATCATCGCATCCGCAATAATCACATACAAATCTTCCAGGATTGGGATGAAAGGTGCTGATAATATCAGCATTTTCTTCCTTCCAATTCTGTATTTGTAATACAAATATAGGACGATATCTTATTTCTTCTTCAGAACCTTCTGAAGCACTTTCTGTTTCACTATCTGATGGGTACGCAAGAGAATATACTGATTCATTCTCTTCATCAGAATAAACAACTTCAAAGCCTTTTAGATTAGCATAATCTATGGCTTCCTCATATTCAGCCAGTAAGACTTTTGAAGTTCTTTTATCCTTTTTAGGACACTCATTCGCATAATGTCCTTCTGCCTTGCAGCGCCAACATCTGCACTTCTTTGCTTCTCTAGAACCAGAATCTGGTTTCTTTTTTCTTCTGAAAAATTTGTTTCTCGGAGAAGTTTGGGAAGATTGTCTTTTCTGATATCCAGAACTTTTTCTGAACTTATACTTCTTTTTAGAAGCAAAATTGCTTTTTTGCTTGCTACCAGAGAATTTTCTTCTGTATTTCTTTTCCAAAACATGACATCCCCATTGTGTCGGGGTATCCAAAATCTTTGGACACATGTTTTCAACTCCTCTGAGTTGTTTCTTGGCAGTCTTGGATTTTCTATTCTCTGTACATTGTTTTCTTAGGAGATCCCTAACTCTGTCTGCTATTCCTCCAACAGTAAAATACTGAAGGGGGTTTTCTTCCAATAATTGTGCTACTGCATCGTTTTAGGGTTCTGGCAATTTTCTGTAATATTTTCTGATAAGATCATTATTTTCAATGTCTCTGATGGTGCAGTAGTAGTTTTGAAACTCATTGGTATATTCTTCGAAATACCTCATGTTACAAATACTCAATTTTTGAATATTTGTTCTAGCTCTTTCTTTAGATTGCTCACTATGCCCTGTGATATCTCCGCAAAATTGTGCATAGATGGGAACTGCAAAATCTAAAGGACTATTAGTCTGAGCCATTTTTGTTGCCCAATCAGTCCATTGAGAGCTTCTCTTGAAAGACTGGTACCATTTCTGGACTATTCCAGTTAAGGTAGACTCATAGTAAGCATGAGCTTCCTCATAGGCATATTTGGATAAAACTAGTTAGCTTTAAACTAGCAACCCAGTTGTCTATTGCTTTTCTTTTATCTCCTACCTAGTCCAAATCCAGATAAACCCCTCTTTCGGACACTGATTGTCCCCATTTGGGTTCTGTAGAGATATATTTATGGGAACTTCTTTCTCCATATCTTTCTGTAGGAGCCTGTCCTTTTGGAAGCTTGATATTCTTTTCCCGAATAATCTTTGTAAGATTGTTGGTGATGTTCTGTATTACAGTATGACCACTCTCTGGAGGTGTCTGTCTTTCACCATCCGTATCCATTGATACTCCTGACTGTTCTGGTTCATCTTTTGCTGCTTGATAAGGAAGAATCTTCCTCTTTTTCTTTCCAAGTTGAACTTGAGAAATTTCTCTAATGATCTTCTCTAGTTCATCTGGAGAATCACAAGTCTCAGCTTGTGCATATAATTCTCTTAATTCCCTGGCTTGGAACATTCTCATAGGTCTTTTAGTATCCTCTTCTTCTAGGGATTCTTCGTTATAAACTGTTTTAATTTCAGAGGGACTAGCTTCTTCGTGGTTTGCAAAAGAGTGCCTATGAAATTGTAAGCTGATTTTTCCTCCCATATCTTCATAAACGGAAGCATTGGAGCTCTCAAGCTGTCTGACTGGAGAGGTTAGATTCCATTCTCTTGGGAATGTTACTTCATGCCACTTTGTGACATGCTTCTGTTGGGAATTATTGTTTGGATTGGTAAGAACAGATGTAGTAATCCCAAGGCTATTTAGAAACCTGGTAAACCTGGTATTAGGAGTTACATTTGAGCTCATCAACTTATAATAAATGCGATAATCTATCACTAGTTCCATCATTCCTTTTTTCATAGAAATCCCATCTGTCTTGATTCTCAATCTGAGACAGTGAGCAGCATCTCTGAGATGCATTGTGAAGTTTGGAAAAACATTGAAATATGCAACTTGGTTGCACAAAGAAGCTTCTACTGTCCCTAACAGACTTTTCTTGAAGTCTGTTATTCTATCGTCTTGTAAGACACATAGAACAGAACAGTCAATACCATCTCTAGCTAAGAGTTTTATTCCTACTTGGACTGCACCAATATGCATATAGGAATATTTTTTCTGGAATGCTTCACTTACTTCCTTTGGAGTTATCAGTCTGATATCTGTTTCTCCTCCTGTGCCTGGAACGGTTAATTCAAGAATCTTGAATCTATGCGAATCCATAAGGAAAGATCCTTTCTTATAGATCTCGTTAAATCTAAATCTAGGGGCAGATGCTTCTCTCACACTAGATTCGATTTCATTATACTCAAATTCTTGAGCGTTTATCAGCTGAACTGGAGCTGTGTTTCTTTTGCTGAGAATTCTACTTAGCATCTTCATGTCTCTCTTGGTAGATGGTTTTGAGGATTTCCATTCAAGTAGTTTTGGTTCACTAAACCTTAGTCTACTTTCTCCCATTGGTAGGGTGGAGAGTTTATGATGATTTTACTAGCTACATTTTGAGCCAGTGATTCTTCATCTATTTTTTCATAATTTTCTCCTTCCTTCATCTTTTCTACAGTTTTTTGTAGACTAGAGATTCTATTATGTAACTCTCGAAATTGAACTTCGAGGTCAATACCCATCTCTTAGAGATAAGCGATGTTATAATTCTGCTGAAGGATTATTGCCTCTACATTCTCGGCAAGCTTTTCTGTAGGTTGATGAAAACCAATAGTTTTAACACCTTCTTATTTTACTTTTAGATCTACTCTCTGATTCATCATATTCTGGTAATGAGAGTTTCTAAAAGCGTTTTCAAGTTTTCTTGAGTCTTTCTTAGTTCTACTACTTGCTGATAATATTGTTAGCAAGATTTTCAGTACGAACTAATTTCTTTTCAATATCTGTTAGATATTGTTTTTCTTTGAGGTAATCTAGCTTGATTTCAAGCTTGGCAATTTTTAAATTTATTTCCTCAAGTTGATTAATCCTAAGATTAAATCTCTCGAGTTGTTCTAAAACCTTTTCAGAGGTCTTATTCCTGGATAAATGATCTAGAAACTCGATTAAGCTTGGTCTTGAGAGATCTTGCTCTTCTACTCCGATCTCCTTTTGGAGATGAATATGTTCGTCGTATAGAGTATTTAGTACTCTACAAATATATTCAATGGAGTATTAATTTTCTTGTATGTGCCTTGAATGAAAGCACACTTCCCACTTATCAGTTCCTTTTGTAGTACAAAAAGACTGATAATTCTTCAGTTTGGATTCTCTTTTGTTAGTTAAGAGAAGCCAACTATGTGACATAAGCCTTTTGTCACTTGCTTTTGAGCCAAGCAGGCTCTGATACCAGTAGGGCGGATCTAACCAATGCTCAAAATATCAAGAGGTTTTTGATCTTCTTCAAAAGTTTCTTGAAGAACTTCAATTTCTTCTCTTAACTCGTATATCCTTCGTTGTAGTTGAAAGATAATATCCCAATAATTTTTTGTACTTCTCGAAAGCTTGTCTCTTTTTTCTTTTAATTCTCTCAAATTTCTTCTTTCTTCTTGCAGTTCTTTATTCTAATTGTAAAAGATTAACTGTTTACCTTTGAGTAAAAAGGTTTAGTCTATATTTGTATTATGGTAAGTAAACAAATTTAAACTTATAGGCCCACCCTGCTCCATCAAATTTTTATTTATTTTTATTTATTTTTTATTTTTTATTTTTTAATAAAGATAAAAATGCATGATGACCAAAAAGAAAGTAAATAGCCTATTGGGAAGGTTTCCAGGTTAAGCTTTTGGAAAAAGCTCTTGATGACCTAAGCTACATTGGCATCTAGTAGGATCCGCATATCATGCAGGGCTGTATACTAGAAATTTCCTACAACAGTAGCCAAATTCTAAAGAAACCATTCATGGTCTAATAGAAGTTTTACAGGATATTGTATGTCATTGGTCTCAGGACTATATAATTTTCTCAGAAAAAATGGAACTAAATAAATTCAAAGCTCAAACCAGAAGCAATGTCAGCAGAGTTAATGTTACATACAGGGGCATGTACCCTTTTACATAAAGCTGACCAGAACAATGTCAAGTGAGATGGTAGCTAAGCAGTGAGGTCCTCCAACTTTCAGACTAAGTCCATTCAAAGCAATTTTAGATTTTTAGAGATCCTCAAGAAAGCCAGGTCTCAGTAAGTAACTTACCTAACATAAATCAATCTCAGACATTCTTTAAATGATCTGTTACTGCATCACAGATCACAGTACTCTTCTCCCAAAGGCATGCATAGTGACACCTTTTGGTAGTATTGATGGTGAGATATATTGGACTATAGGAGGAATGTGTCATGGGCCATATATCAAACCAACCACATCAATCCCGTTAGTAACTATAGGACCAAGAAGAATAGAGGAAGGCATGACCATTCATATATTTGCTTTTTATGCATGATCCCACAGTACTACCCAGTTCTGGTTTACAGCTAAAAGCAACACATTAACTCTAGCACTAAATCTAGATAAATGATATTAGAATAGAGGTAGCCCTAACAGATTCCGGTGTATGTTCTTTTTGAATTTTTTCAGTGATATGCCCTATAGAGAATTGAACTATCATCTGCCACCTTATACTTTGAGACTGACAATGGGATTTGATACCCTCTGAGATAAAACAACTAAGCTACCTTTTATACTTCACAGAAAAATATTTACTCATCTGTTAATTGGGGTGCATAGTTTCATTAAATTATTATATAGTCTCCACAGAAGTAATGAATGCTAAATACATACAACTATCTAGAATGTAAAATAAAATAGAGAATAGTTGGGATGCTACCAATTTTGCAACATAGAATGCCAGGGCCGTATGTCATCCAGGGGATGGATTTTTGATCTGCAAGCCAAGCATAAGAAAAGGTGCTCTCATATATGAACTATACTTGCATTCCTGTCTCAACTCAGCTTTCCATCATGGAAAATCTGGAGATGCACTTAATAGGTAACACTCTATTTCCCGAGCAGACTTGTAGGCAATGCTCTATTTCCCGAGTAGATGCCAACAAAATTAATATCGTAGTCAAGAATAGCATTTCCAGGTATATTGCAGTCACCTAAAAGAAAAATGTACATATATCAGCTTTCTAACAGTTACCATGATAATCAATGGTGCATGCGCTCATATTCTCCTCACTCTGCTGTGGAAATTAGAAATGTCACATTGTAAGCAAGGTTGGCAGCAAATCATTACGATACCATCAAGTTTACCATCGATAAGGATTGAATGATTGATTGAACTTCATCAGTTGATCAAATCAAGTTCATAACAATGGCATTTCATAGAAAAGCTGACAGTAGGATTGTTCTTGTCCTATTTAGTATTTTTGCCGTCTCTTATGGCCTTGGGACCTTGGCACTCTAAAATAATTTGGTTGATGACACGAGTAAAGATACCCTAGCTCCATGACCAAAAAAGCTAAAGAATCAATACATGGGAGTTTCACAGATTGTAGAACTTCACCTGCAAAGCACCCGGCAGGTTCTGGCCCATATGCTAAATTTGAAGGAATGTGAAGCTTCCGTTTTCCCCCTGTGCAATATTTGTAGGGTGAGGACTTGGTTTTTTCTTTTTATGCAAATGAGAATTAACAAATGAACAGATGGTCAGCTTCAAAACCTTACCTACTTGCATTGGAGGCACACCTTCACCCCCAAAAATTCCTTGATCCAATCCCTTAATGACCTGGACTCCATAACATATAGGAGACAGCATTAGATGAGCATACTATAAGGTGATAAGCATTGCTTTACTGATAATTTTAACTAAGAATCCTGGTAAAGCAATTTCTCTGCATAGGGGTGTATACAACATGAAAAACAAAAAAAAACCTTGTTAATCACATTTAGAGGCTGACAGGAAGCTTGAAAACTTAATAAAATAAAATAAGGCGTCAACTGTCAAATAGTTATATAGTAGAATTTGTAGTAAGTTAGGCTATATTTTGATGGGATTCTTGAAAATCAATGAAGAAGTAGATGTCCCAAGAATAAGCTTCCCCTCCTAAACTATATATCCGAACCAACAAAGAAGTGGTGAAAATCATTTGGAGTAGAATACTACCGATACTGCAGCAGTGGAAACTTTGTTGAATTTCAGCAAGAGTTGAAGTGTGTGATGTAGACATCAACCAAAGCAGAGAAGCTTCTAGAGTAAAAGTAGATATGCCTTAGAATCTACTGAAAGAGGAAACCTCCATATAAGGGAACCATCATTTAATGATTAATAGTACATGCAGGAGTTCTGAATTTATTAAATGCCTCAACTATTGGTTTTATGATTCACAACCCAATTTATTGTGGCTGGAAAACGGAGAACCTCTATTGCTGATGATGATGCTTAAATAGTATTGATTATTGAAGGTTTTGAGCAAATACTAATCCAGTGTGTACCATGAGATTGCAATACTGGATTTGAGTTTATTAATAACAGATGCAAGAAAAAGATTCGAATTCACATGTTATCTACCCCCCACCCCAATACTAGACAGCTGGATCTGTTGAGACTGATCTGATCATACAGCTGAACACATTTCAGAACCTCTGGAGTATTTGTTGAAATTCGGTTAACAAATCTAACTTCCTTTTATGCAAAATCAGTTTAATCTATGTATTCATCTTGCCTCTCTTCTCTTTTCCATCTCCGTTTCTCTGTTTCTTTATGTCTACTATCAACTGGCATCAAAGCAGTCATTCTCCTACCTCATTCTTCCAGGCTCAGCACTGTAATCTATTAATAAATATGAACTTACTAGGAGATCCAAGAAATCTGGATATGAAATATATTAATCACAGTCCTCAAACATCCATTAATTATGATGCCATGAAAAATCCACATGTAGCAAGAAAAGAAAACAAGATGATGTAAGAAGAAAGAACAGATAGCAGTGTTCATGGTGTATTCATTTACTGGAACTCTAACAGTGGTCAAGAGAAAGAATCAAAGTGCAATTACTCCAATAATTTCAGTAAGATATGAACATTAGTTACTGATATGTAAGTAGAGTTTTTTAAGTTCAATTCCTTTCAAAAACAAGTTGAAGAAGTTAGATGACACATACACTATTCCCCTGTGAGTTTTCAGTTTTTTTCTACCAGAATGCATTCTTCTGTTTAAAGAAAAGCATATATGTAACTTAACCAAGCAAAAGAGAAGACAGAAACTCATCAATTTACCAAAAGCAAAGTGCATATATGATGTATGTAGTTGATGTGATAAGAAGACACAATATGCTAAAAAATATATTATAGAATTCACTCTAGTTAAGATTTTGCCGTGGCCTATACTCCATGATCCCACATTCAAAACCTTCATGCATGATTAATGTCAAATGGAAACAAAGAGAGACTAATGACTGGAAATCGCGTAACAAGGTTAACCAGTATCAATTAGGGAGAGAAACTTCATACCTTGCCAACACCAATACGCATAGTGAGAGGTCTACCACGTTTGTAACTGCTGTCAAAGACTGTCCCGTCACCGAATCTTGCAGTGTAGTGAATCTGCATGGTATATAATTAAGTTGTTGGCAAACATTACAGGACTATCTAACTGACTGAAGTGTAGGGCGAAAGACTTGTGGGAAAGATCATTCATTAGACCTCTTTCTGGGCTTCTCAAGTGTTAGAGATTCATCCGAGTAAGGTTGGTTGTTAATCTATTGATCCTAATGTTGGTAGTTGCAATTCCATTTCAGTACCCCCAAAAATTTCCTTAAAATTGTACGTATATGAATAAGGTAAGCTTGGTTAAACTAAACACATAACTTATTGATGTTCTCTCTTAACAGTTCAATTTATGTAATCGAACCACACTTGAGACACCAATAAGATATAACCAAAAAACTGGTTTTAACGAACTAAAACATATGGAGTAGTACATCTTTACTGTCTTCAGAACATTATCAAGGTACATAGCAACACTACTAAGGTGTCATGAGAACATATCAAAACCTACTGCATGATTGACATAACATTGTGGATCAAGGAAATTTCAACAGCTTTATAAGGGAGGAAAAACCCAAATCATGTCTATAATGCCATGTGATCCTCAGAAGTAAAAACCCATTCCAAAATCCAGACTGATCCTCCTTCTACCTTCTAAATGCAGCTTAGATTCATAATATAGTATGCTATCAACTTCACCTAAATCCTACCCACCTAAAGTTTATGGCTTTCACACATCAAATTTCTCATATACAACAAGCTTCAAACTTTCTTGATTATCCATTAAAACCAAACCCAGAAGGCTTTTCCTGTTGGAACTAAAACTCAACCAAAATAAGCCCAATGAGTTGAAACCAAACAAAGATCGGAAACTCACATTGATGAGCTCACCACGTGGAGCTTGCACACCCGACCCGACAGACAAATCACAGAAACCAAGGCCAGAACGAGCAAAGTTCATCTCACAAAGAGGCTCACCGACGGTGGCGTAGTACTCAACTCTCGTGGCATTGGCTTCCAAAGGTGACAATGCCACAACCGAAGCTGCTAATAGCCCAATACCCACATTGAACACACTCCTTTTGCTCACAACATTTGGTTGCAAAGTCACCTTGGCATTGTTTTCAGTTGACGATGAGGAAAAGGAACATAAACATGAAGAAGAATAAGAAGCGAATGAGGTTTTGGGAATGTGAGAGTGAAGCTTTGGAGTAATGGTGAGAGCAGCGACTGCCATAGCGAATGCTATCTGGATGGAGTGGATGCTTTGGAAGTTTGTATGGCTTTGGGAAAATGCGAAACTTGCTGATGGAGTCTTGTGATTTAGGGGGGAAATAGTTGTGGTTATAGTGCTGCCTGCTCGGAGGAGATCTTGCCCGTTCAAGTTGGATAAGAGATGTCGAAGTTGTTATTATTATTATTATTATTATTATTATTATTATTATTATTATTATTTTTCAATAATTTGACGCTAGAATTTAATATTAATGAGAAACTCTGATATGGTAAGCTAGAGTTCTTATTATACAGATCCGGTTTCCAAAAGTCAATTCAGTTTGCCTCATGAATTTGATCCAAGTGCAATTTACATCCTCGACTCTTTTGATTCAGAACACTCAATTCTCTCAAAACACTCGTACGTCGTTCTCTCGGCTTCTTTTAACTATGCCCTACAGAGCCATTTTTTGGTTAATATTATTTTGCAACGTGTTCTTATTTTGCACCAACCGCTCTCGCTACATGGTCCAAATCCCAAAGTTCTAGGTGGATTCAACTAGCATATCTAAACTCAATGTCACTGGGAGCTCAGAGATAATAGCAACGTGGTACCTCACTTTGTTGGCTTTAAACCCTAACCAGATTCTCAGAATCGACTACGACAATGTTGAGGCCATGCTTTTGTACGGCGATAAAGAGAAGTCTCATAAGAACATACTCGCTTGGAAGAGGGTGTCTCCTCCATTTTACCTAAGCACGAGGGCCCTGACCACTCTAATTCGAACTTTCAACAGAGAAAGCCTACGTTGGCGAAGATGTAAAAAAAAGTCATTAAGTTCTTTTTATTGTAAACAAAGTTATTCATATTTTTTTTTAGATTATTTCCAGCTAGAATTTAATGACAATGAAAAAAACAAATACACCTAGCAAAGTAACCACCTTGTGTCATAAGGTTGACCGCGCTGCCTAGTATGCCTAACGTATGGAGTTCCATTAATGAAAATGAGCTTCTATTCATTCCTCCAAAAGTGCTACTTTCCAAAAGTGTTACTTAGACCTCTTAACATTTTTGTAACTTTATATATCCAGTTTTACCCTTGATTTATAGATATATATATATATATATATATATATATATATATATACAGGACCCTTCCTCTAAGGGATCTCTTTTTTTGACATATATGAAGGATGGGGGATTACACCCACTTTTCGATTATATTTTTGAATCTCCACCGTTCAGTTTGTTGGTCCTTATATATAGATCAATTATGCAAATTTTCAGCCAATTTGTTGATCTTTAAGGTGTCGAACAAGATTAAATCAATGAACGAACTAAATCTGCCAAACCTGAACTGTTCATGCTTATAATTATAAATCGTAGTTTTGAATGCCTTAACGATCACCAAAATTTCTAAAAATTTGCAGAAGTGATTTACTCATATAGAACTACAAACTGAACGGTGAAGATTCAAAAATATAATCGAAAAGTGGGTGTAATCCCCCATCATATATGTCAAAAAAGTGATCCCTTAGTGGAAGGCCCCTGTATATATATTCGCTCTGGATATGAACTGTATATATATACACACAGTTCTTATCCAAAGCGAAGCTTCGCTCTGAAATTAAATTATGAAGTTCGTTATTTGACTCACTTTTTCATCATATTTCCATATCTTCACCGTTCAGTTTGTAGAACCTAATGCATAGATCACTTATGCAAAGTTTCATCTAACTGGATGATCGTTTGGGTTTTCATAATCATTATTTACACAAACAGTTCTGGTTAGACAAATTTATGATCCGTTCATTGATTTGATCTAATTCAGTACTCAAACGATCATCAATTTTGATGAAATTTTGCAGCAATGATCTATACATTATCATCAATAATCTGAACGATGGAGATGTGGAAATATGACGAAAAAGTGAGTCAAATAAGGAACTTCACACTTTAATTTTAGAGCGAAACTTTGCTTGCTCTTGATAGGAACTGTATACACACACACACACACGGAGCCATTTAGAAGAGGACGTCTGCACAGGCTTTAAAGTGCGGACGCCGAGCGGACACCAGACCTCGATTTTGAGCTTTCTCTTGCCGGCGGACTCACCGAATACCAGTTTGTAGCCGAGATCGATCTTGTCTGAGTTTTGGGTGGAGGTTGCTGCCCAGACCTTCAAATCTGATCTCCATGGCTTTCATCTTCATGGTAAAGTCGTCGGGGATGCCTCTGGTGTATGCTCGGCGAGAGGAGTGCCATCGTCGGCGCCAGACGGTGGAGTGCCGGAGAGACGTTCGCACTTTAAGGGGGGTTCAGATGTCTGCTTCTGATCCGGTCTGTGTATATATATAAATCTTGATTTGTAGAGATTCTTTCTTTCTTTAAAGAAAAGGCTGGTGCAACTGCCCTCAAACCTTGATTAATGAAATTGTTGAATACAAGGGGGGGAGGGACATTGAGCCTAAACCCCTGATTACAAAGACCTGAAATAATATTAGAAACTTCTACAAACATGTACTCAACTAAGCACCAACCAGCAAAGAGTACTGCTCTAATGACGATTCTATTTACTTTCACACAACGGTGACATATTGAAAAGATCAGTAGATATGCAAAACATGTTGTATAGAGTCTTTCTTGTCTACGGTTTGTTCATTTGCTAAGTTTTAACATGTTAGGTAAAGATCTTGATGCTCCCTTCAAATTTGTCAAAACAATATTCATGAATAACAGAAGTTTGGGAGGAAGAAAAGATATAGAGTTAGCGAAATATATAAGCAAACAATAACAACAATAATAGTGTTTGAGATTGGAAGTATATATTAGGTGCATCATTCTACAATTGTTAAGTACTTAAAACGAAACAAATTGAAATGACTTCTCCAAAGAATAGGAATTACCATAACCGGAAGTTATATGGTACTCAAGTCAATAATCGACTTCATGCTTAAACTATTATGATCATCGATCGACTTTTGGTTGCTACCATTATATATAAGAAAGGCAGAACCAGATCGATCAAGAACCACATAGTATTTCAGCATTTCAAATTTTAATTTTTTTAAAAAGAAAAAAAAATATAGATGAACAAACCCTAGAAAAGAAATATGTGCAAATGAGTTGAGTATGAATAGAATCTCCCTTAACGAAATTTATTCTTCTAATATGTTTTTTTTTTTGAAAGGTACAATTTTCATTTGTAAACCTCAAACTTACAGATCATAAGAGATATCAGTGATTGACAAAAATCCTCACTCACCTCCCTACTTAAAATATAAGTGATATGAGTTCAACTGCAACCTAACATATTCCAAATGCCTGGAGTCACCTTTACGGACCGGCCAACCTCAAGAAGAAACAACTTCCTCCAATATTATGTATACCAAAACCATGGCAACAAGAGAACACTGATCATAAAATAGTCTCTGAAAACAACACCATAACCATGACACAACAAACGACATCAACCTATCAAACCTTTAAACCCTCGCTCAACAAGAGGAAGGCTAAACCTCACTCAGAGAGGAGTGACGACTAAACCTAAACAAAACCCAGAAAAAAAAAAACTAAAAAGTAAAACAAAACCAGAAACTAGAAGGCCCAGATTTAGGCCCAACCAAATCCCTTTAGACCTCAAAAGACAAACTCATCACAGGCCCGGTCCAAAACATTTTACACCAAAGCTAAGAGCCCGAAGAGTGCCACAGCACGCATCCATCACGAGGAGGCAACATATGCAACATCTCTCACATCTACCACAAACATGGCTAGGATACACAACCCATATCAGATTGTCGATCCGAGTAGGCTTACGCTGCCACATGCTTACCTTGACGTCGAGTACCGCATCAGTTTCCCTTACTTTTGACACAAAAACGCTATGCATCTCAACCCACTGCACCACATCTTAGTCCGTTCTGCTAAAATGACTCCTATCTCGTTCCACCGCCACCAGCCTACAAGGTGCAACTACCATATGGACACTCATAACTCTCGTATGACGACATCGTCAACGTACACGTTGTCAAACATAAGAGAGAAACAAGCTTTTGAAACCCTAGGGGGCTCCGAAGTTTACAAGGCTATAGAAGAGATCGAGAAAAGTTTTGTGCTTTATTCATATTCTTCTAATATATTTTTTTTTCTTCTCATTAACGAAATTTATTCTGCTAAAATGGGGAGAGATAAAGGAGCCTATCCAATCAATTCTAGTCAGCTACTTATTAGTACTGATGTTAATACATATGACAAATTCTACTATGGTGATGGGTGGTATTGTATACGTACATACTCAATTTATAGGTAAATTTTCTCTCCAAATCCTTACCCCACCACCGCCTTGCATGTGGTTGCAAGCACATGCAACCACATCTTAATTAGTTGTATGTATACCTTACCCATACCCATAGTAGACAAACCCAAAACAGACTATGTTAGACTCGTTAACTAATTATAAATAAATATAGGAAAAATTTTAAGAACAGTACATGATAAATGATCCACTCATAATTTTGGTGTTTCAATTTCAAAACAATCATAACGGTACATGAACTTGTAATCTCAACCGAAAATATGTACATAACGTTACATTCTACGTTATCTAACTTGTTTTCCGTTAAAATTTGAGGGGCAAATCCATCACTCCATAATTTAGCAGTAATAAATTATTAAAATCAATAATTAAATTAATAATTAATAAGGAGAGGGAAATAAGAAAGGAAAAAGTATTGTTGTCTCTTGTAACACCTTGACCCAGGTGTTAAAAAAATAAATGAATGAATAAAATAAATAAGGGAATCCTAAATCGAAAATGAGATAGGATCTCAAAATCAAACAAAAACAACAAACAAACATTTTTTTGACGCTTTTGGAACCTAAATTTTTATTTTGTTAATTTGCGGCTGCACCCGACACTCAATCGGGCTGCCTACGTACCCTTTTAAAGGGATCAAGCCACTCGTAGTTCAACATTTTATACTAATTCTCTACCACATCACATTTACCACCATAAGTCCAAAATCAAACCATACTTATGCAAATCATCAAACATGCATTCTTTCACCTTGAACCCAAGTTTACTAAACATTCTAACTACATTTACTATGGACACCCATTAGATATACTATGGACACCCATTTCAACTAACACCAATCCCAAATCCATACATAACACTCCAATATCCACTTCAATGCATAAGCACAATCCAACAACTGTCTAACAGTAATATTCCTATACCCGGTTATCAATTTTAACCGTTAATATAGCTAGTCTTCGGAAAATCCGAAACCTAACCTACATTACTCCAAAAATCGCTAACTTTCCACCAATGAGTTTCTCTCATTTTTAGCAATTTAATAAGCATGAAAAACTGCCCAAAAAGAGGCAGCACCGCCGCCAACTCCGCCGACGGCGGCGGCCGGCTAGCGGCCAATCTCCGGCCACCCCCAATTGTCACTAAAATTTAACAGAACCTTCCTCTCAACATTTCGAACAACTTTCATGAACAACACTAAACTCAATTCTAGCTCTAAATAGTTCAATCGAATCAAAACACTAATAAGAACCTTAGACTCCAATTATACATTCCACCCTAATAAGATCGAATTAGACCAATTCCTTTTGAGGGATTACTCAGCTTGATGAGAGCTACAAGATGAGCCAAGAGTCACGAACTTTGGTGGCCGGAGGAGAAATTTCCGGCGAGTGGACCATCCAGCGTTCCGACGGGATTTCTCATGTCCGGCAGCGTCACCGACCCGGTCACCGGCCCAGGAAGGAAGAGGGAGCAACAAGGGTGAACGGGACCAGTCTGGCAATCTCTAGTGGCCGGACGGCGGCAGGTGATGGTGGTGAAGCCGGCCGGTCCCGGGGAAACTCGGGAGGGAGGAGAGAGGAAGGAAAGAGAGTGGGCGGGGGAGGGGGTGTGTTGGGCTGCTACACACACCCAGTCCAACTTTAATACCCACATCCAAAATAAAGCCCATCAAAAATTTACCCCAACCAACATCGTAACTTTCGTTTTTAGACCATAACTTCTTGATACGAACTCCAATTTAAGCATGCCACATGTCCACGAACTCGTATTAACGTCCTCTACGACTTTTATGAAGGAAGTTTTCCCAAATTATCGACTTAACGAAAAGTCAACTTTCTGGGTCCTTTACAGTAAAACAGTTACAATAAACAATAATTGAAAATTTACTGTAAACATCATAAATTTACAAAACATAGCTCATCACTCTGAAAAATAATTCAGGCATACCGGTGAGCTCGTATAAACGTGTACCACGACTTCGGAGTTTTAAATCCACTATTTACCGTTTTCAAAAACAAACTCGAGCAAACACTATTTAAATCTCTGAACGCGAATAAAGAAAAATCCACGGTAACTCATAACCCCGAACAGTAACCTTTTAGGTACGGGGTATTACATCTCTTTTTTTCGTCCCCGTTCAAACCCCGCATACACAAAAATGATGATCGAGATAGGACTGTAGGAGGAAGTTGGAAGATGATTTCATTTGGTAAGTTACGGAAGAAAAGGTTTGAATATATATATTGATGGGTATTGAGTAATAAGGAAACTTAGAGCGAAAAAGCTATGTCCTAGTTTTACTTGGATTGGGACGAGCAGCAAAATCTTTTTTCTTTTCTTTTTTTTTGATGAATAAGAGCCTTTCATTAAAACCAAACCTAGTAACTTACAAATACAACGAATAGTAAGCAAATAAACCAGGTAAGGGAAAACAACAAAAGTCTTTGAGAATATATGGTCTGAGTTCACAAGATTAAAAAAGTATATAAATAGAAAAAAAGAAAAAGAAAACATAATATAAAGAAAGAGAGAATGGAGAAAACCTGAAACCACCCTTTTAAAAATGAGAAATTATAGAGTTAACGGTGTTATTGACGGCATGTGCTAAAAGTGTGCCGGATTTTAAACATTATGTACCATTTTGATTGTTTTGAAACTTGAAACACCAAAATTGAGAGTGAACCATTTGTCATATATTATTCTTAAAATTTTCCTATAAATATATTTGAAAAAAAAAATTATAGGACATGCAATTGAAAACGATATAGAGAGACTCTGATATGGTAAAAGCTAGAATACTTATTATACGGATCTAGTTTCCAAAAGTCAATTCAGTTTGCCTCATGAATTTGATCCAAGTGCAATTTACATCCTCATCTCTTTTGATTCAGAATACTTCATTCTCTCAAAACACTCGTACGTCTTTCCTCTGGCTTCTCTTAACTATGCCCTACGGAGCCATTTTCTGGTTAATTTTATTTTTTAGCGCGTTCTTATTTTGCGCCAACCACTCTCGCTACATGGTCCAAAGCCCAAAGTTCTGGGTGGATTCAGCTGCCATATCTAAACTCAATGTCACTGGGAGCTCAGAGATAACTGCAACATGGTACCTCACTCTCTGGGCTTTAAACCCTAACCAGATTCTCGGAATCGACTACGACAATGTTGAGGCCATACTTTTTTACGGTGATAAAGGGAAATCTCACAAGAACATGCTCGCTTGGAAGAGGGTGTCTCATCCATTTTACCTAAGCACGAGGGACCTGACCACTCTCGAATTCGAACTTTCAACCGAGAAAGCCTACGTTGGCGAAGATGTGGTCAAAGAAATTTTGGCCGGAGAGTCATCAGCGAGATTTGGACTCAGCCTCTTGGTTTGGTATAGGCATGACATTGACGTTTATGATCTGAATCAAATTAATTTCATGCGGATCTTTTGCGACCCAATCGAGTTTGCGGTTTACCCAAATGTTCGGATGGGGAAATTGACTGCTCATCCAATGGCATGCAAGGAAGACTTTTCACCTGAACATATTAAATATTGGCTACTTTTAAAGTAGAATGGAGAATCATATTAAATAAAGAAATAATTGAAACATTGCTTCATGAAATGATGTCCGATTCTCTTCTTTTAATGCTATATTTTTATGGTTTTTTGTATTGATGAGGTGTTGTTCGTATTTTAATGTTACTCATCCTGCATATGCCTATGTTTTAGTTATTTCTTTCCTAAATGCACTATTTAGTTGTACGTAGTTGTTTCAAGTGAAAGTTCTGCTACAAATCTTATTAATAAGTTTTTGACCGATGTTTTTGTTTTTTGTCGAAATAAGTTCATTTATGGAGACTAAGGGATACAAGAGACCAAAAGAGGTAGGTCCAACATAAGCTATATCAAAACGCAAAATATAGTGCAAAGAGGGAAACAATTGTGAAATTAACCCACGTGGGTGATAAGTTTGGGCTGTTAGGGATGTTTATGAAATGTAATGCTACATACACCAAAATATGAATCTCAAATGGTGTAGCGAAAGCCACATCACCGTTTTTGTTTATCGATAATAGTGCCATGGATTTTGACTAATTTAGAAAGACATTTTCTTGCTTTTCAAACAAGAAAAAATGCATTTTCTTGAATTATATTATTAGAATGAAACATAAGAAATCCTTGATGCTTTCATGTGATGCTAATACCAGCCCCTTGAATCCTAGCTTCTCTCACAAATTGTGAGAACCTAATCAAATATGTTTGCCACAATTTAATTCTATGAAGCTTCATGTAAGATTTGTAAATAAGTAGGTTTTTTGTCTATAGTTTTTTGATGTTGATGAACAAAGTCCCCAAATATGAGGAAGGTGTAGAACTCTAACTCTAATTGGACTTGGAAAGAATTACTCACTATTTCATAATTATTATCGTCTTTCAGATGCAGCCGTCAAACTATTTGATTTCTTGTAACGTACACCAATGTCAGTCTTAAGCGTCTAAAAATTCTAACAGTAGTTGCATTTTCAGGATTAAGTAGGGCTTAGGGTGCTTTTATTGCTTTTACTTTTTTAGCTCTTTTTCGCTGCACCTTTAGGCTAGTCAATAAAAACGACTGCATTCGGCAGTTGTTTGTATTATTTTAGTGAATAATATGATTGCACTAGGTAATTGTTGGTAGTATAGATTGGTCTGCTTTTTGCAAAATTTTATGGTTCCCCTAACTTGATGATGTGACGTCGTTGGAATATTACTGGACTTTGACTCCTTTCCTTACAAAATAAAAACCGTAATCAGAACTAAATTTTCATCAGCTCTAGCTATAAGCAGCGAATAGAGACAACAATATTCAAAAGCATTGATACTCAATTAAGTTTGTGTGTTATTTAACTTTAGGGAAACCTAAACAACCTAAAAAACGCTTTGCATCTTAACTCACTACACCACATCTCAATCTGTTATGATGAAAGGTCTCTTCTCTCATTTCACTACCATCATGCTACGAGGTGCAACCACCATTTGCACACCCATAACTCATGTTTGATTGTCAATGGACGCGCCGTCAGGATATAAGGGAGAAACAAGCTTTTGAAACCCAAATTAAGGCTCCCAAGTTTAGGGAGCTATAGAAGAGGGAAAAGTTTTGTGCTTTTATTCTACTAATATATGTTTTTTGGATGTTTTTTTCCTTGACCACATGTGATGGTTGTATGAATTATAGTTTAGGATTAATTCAAAGTTTACCCCCCATGAGGTTTGGAGTTAACATTATTTTAGTTGTCATACTCTTAATTTTGAAAATTTACCCTCTAAAGTTTCTAATTTTCATAAATCATGCTCAAAATTGATGAAATTTCGTCCAATTTAGATGTTAAATGCAAGTATGTGATCTTAGAAAAAAGGTCTCAAGGGGCCGTTTTTGTTGTTAAGAGCTCTTAAAATGAGTTATAAAGTCAAAAGTAACGTTCAAATCAGATGAAATTTCAACAATTGAGCATGATTTATGAAAATTAGAAACTTTAGGGGTAAATTTTCAAAATTGAGAGAACGGAGACTGAAATGAAGTTATCCCAAACCTTAGGGGGGTAAAATGAATTTAATTCTATAATTTAATACCCCTAACCTTTTTTTTTTTTTAATCTAAGGGATAGAAGGAGGCCCTCACGCTATTACCATTGATGAAAGCGTAAAATACAAGGGTGAGACATAAAACCTAAACTCCACCTACTTTGTATAGAACATGGTGACATAACGAAAAGGTAGAGCTCATATGGAGCCATAAAATGCTATGTATATTCGTTTTCCCATTATGCGGAAATTTAACTCTGCCGAACGGAAGCTGCAACCATTTGACTGAGCAAGAAACTCGCTGCCTCAGTAAAGTAGTCATGGCACATAACGTGCGCTTACCAGGACATGGCCCATGTCATCCTATTGTAAAAGAGATTATTAACGGCATAGAGCCATAAAAAGCTAGACAATAAAAGTATAACAAATAAAAGACACAAACTAAAACAACAGCCCAGGAAAAGCCCCAAGTCTATAACTACCTAGCCCAAAAGAGGCCCACACTAGAATTAGGGCAAGAGACGTCCATACCTTGAACCAGGTCTAACACAGATGTTTGCACTAGCAACCACAACGCCGTTCTATCATCCCCCACTCAGTCGCAATGTTGTCGTTGTTAGATTTCCTATAACATCGAGAATGTTTCTTCGGTCGAGCCACAACAAATCACATTCCACACCACCACCTTTTGAAATCCTGAGATCACATATGGGAGGTAGACCGCATCGCTCAAATCCTTCCCGCCGCCCTATGTTATACGATCTATGGACAAACACCACCCAATCCCTACCATATCAACGATAAGAATTTGAGTGGATCCAACTGACACGTAGCAATCTGGAACGAATGTGAACCACCGTGCAGTCACCTTTATCGGGCGGGAACAAAGCAAAATAGACCTTCCCCAATCTAAACACCAAGCACTTATACCGACAACCCTCCAGGCTGAAATCGACGCATACCGGCGAGGCCAACAGCCAACGCCGGCATGGCGACGCAGCTATTCCTTAATCTAAAACAACTTTTCCCTCTTAAGGTCTCTCGCTATTCCCTTTGTTGGGGGGGGGGAGGGGGGGTGGGGTTTGAGAATCATATGTTTTATTGGTGATGTGATACCCCTAATCTTCTATTCCATGTAATTATTAATTAAAATAATCTAAAACTTATTTTTTCAGCTAGGAAAAAAGGAGGAAGCAATGGGCTTCCAACAAAAACAAAAAGGGCCTCGGGCTTGGCTGGTCTCTTGACCATGTTGACGCTCATGGCTTGCAACCAGACGAGTTGGGTGCAAATTGCCTGACGCTCCTTCGGCTGATATGTTTTGCTTCGGGTTTTTACAGGTAATGATGACCATGGTGATTGATGCCCGAGTTGGTGCAAATTGCCCGACGCTCCTTCCAACGATTGTGTCATGTTGTAGAGATTCCGGTGGAGATGACGTTTGAGCTACGACTGCTAATGCTGGACTAATTAGGTGGAGTAATGGCATCACAAAGCAGGTGCTTTGTGATAGCTTGGTTTCGTGGTTTAATGAGTCAGGCATGGGAGGCTACGTGGCGGCGTTAGGCGAGTTGGGTGGCTGGTAATGGTGGACATGATGGTGTGGATCAGCGAAGATCGAAATCGAGATGGGAGCTTCTACGGTCAGATCAGTACAGTGCAAGAGGCGTTTGGATCACTAGGTGGGCTTTTTATTGATGGGCCTTGAGTTGGACTCTTGTCCTGGGACTGTTTGGGTTTTTAAATTGGGTTTTGACTCTTTTGTTTTAACCCAATCTAAATATTTAGCTGGTCTATATACAGTAATTCTTTATTTATGAACCTATGCACTTGTGTGCCTAATTAATGTGATTTGTTTCATAGTCTAATTAGGTTCACTTTTTCTTTTCTGTATTGAAATAAGTGAGTGAGATTTGCAATTAATGAATGGTACTAGCATGGCAAGTCCTTAATTTGCCCAATATTTTACAAGGGAAGACATGTATTCGCGTTATTCTGACTTCTGATTAATGAAATTTGTCGTACGGCTTTCCATTAAAAAAATGTAAGTATTAATTAAGTACCCTTAAACTTTGGTAGAATTTAAAATGATTTTTTTAAATCTAGTCTAGTACAACCAGACTTTGATGAGTTGTAAAAAGTCTATATTGAGGACATCCAGACTTTTGAATTCCATAGACTTCTTAATAAGTTTCACTAATTTCACATACAATATACCCCATAAATAACAAATTGCAGTAGTAATCGCAGTCTAAGACACCAAGTACCCTCTAACATATGCCTCTTGGTATCTATCTATATCAATCAATCGATATAAATATATACCTTATTTAGAACTATACTTTTATCGGCTCTAGCTAGAAATTAAAATAGACGATAATAATTAAATGAACTAAATACTAAATACTATGTTAAGTTCTTGTCCTTGTATTTAACTCAAAGGAAACCTAAACAGCATACCTACATTTCATCACCACTAGCGATGATCAATAGAACAAATCAAAGCATTGACAAATGACAATTGTCTGATTAATTATTTCTCAATTTCAACTTGACTAAATTTTTATGTACCACTTCACCGATTCTCATCCAACAACAATGTCCATCTTTCGCGGCCAAGTGTATTATCTAGCTTGCAAGCCATAGGTCGAGCAGTCAGATTCCCAATCCGATCATTCAGGGTAAATCCGAACTCGACCGGGTCACAGAAGATCCTCAAGAACCTGGGACCAGGATCAATTAGCGGTTTAACGTCACGCCTATACCAAACAAACAAGCTGAGCCCGAATCTCACCAACGACTCACCAGCCATCTCTTCTCTAATTTTGTTGGCTACATCTTTGCCCACATACGCTTTCTTAGTAGCCAACATGAATTTTAGGTTAGTGACTTCTCTCGTGCTTAGGAAGAATGGAGGAAACACAGGCTGCCCTGCCAGCGTTTGTTTGTGACTGTTTTCCTTGTCCCCATAAAAAAGCATGACCTTAAGGCTCTCATAGTGGAGTCCCAGAATCTGGTTAGGATTTACAACAAACAATGTGAGATGCCATGTGGCTGTTAATTCATAGTTGTCGGACATACTGAGTTGGGAAATTGCAGCTGAGTCGACCCAGAACTGTGGTGATCTAGGCATGTAGTAGATTCGACTGCTTTGAAGTATCACTGCTAGGAGAACAACCATAGATGTGAGTGCTTGCAAACCATACGAGCGTAAGAATATTACAGGTACGTCCACGAGATATATATATCTGAGAAGAGTTCTTGAAAAAAGATTTCTTGACTCAGTCATTTCAATAAAATAAAAATGAAAGCGTTAGAGATCTAAAGACCAAATGGTGATGGAGTTTGTTTGGAGTTTTATAATGAAGTTTTTATGAAGGGCGCATTTGTACATGTAGATCTCTGTTATAGGATCGAAATTTGACCAGATCAACATGATAAGTTCCACTATACCATTTCAACTTCTCTGTTTTTTTTTTTTTTCAATGAGACCATTTCAACTTTCACTTTCTAATTTACTTTGAGAAATTTTATTTGCACACCTCCAAATACTAAATACACATTTTTTTTATACATCTTAATTTTAGATTTTACATATCAAAAATAAGAAAACAATGTCAATTAAATAAATAATTACACATATTGTTTCTCTCATTGCATGAAAGATTGCTCATTCATGACTGCTCACGATCCATGTAGCTTGATATTTGATAGTGGATCATGGATTAGATCATATGAGAGGGATAATAACCTTTGTATTTTTTCTTTTGTTTATTTTATTTTCAAAATAAATAAACATTTGTTGGATATAATCGTAGTCCAAGAAGATATCAATGAACTTACATGCACGGAGAAACCAGATGACCATGAAACTCAATACTCAGGTTGTAGTTTCCCATCAGACGGGTGAGATGGCAATCTTGATGAAAAAGTGGTTGGTTTTTTGTATAAATTTTTTTTAAAAGATTGTTTATATGGTTATTGTGGACTATAGGATAATTTTGAAAATTTGGGGTTATGTATCGAGCAAAACATTAACGTGAAAAAAAATAATAGATAGTGTATTAAGTAAGAGATGTGTATTTAGTATTTAGTAATGTATGAATAAAATTTCTCATTTTACTTTCTACAAAAAAAAAAAAAAACAAAGAACAAAGGTTTGGATTTATTCGGATTAGGAAATAATTTGAATAAATTACATCAAAAGTTTTTTTTTTTACGTCCAGTATCCCGTTGGTCAAGTAGCATGATTTTCTTAGTAAGTGAGAGGTCGTAACGAGTCTATAACTCGTAAATTTGACTCATTATAGACTCGTTACAGCATATTAATTGTTAATTTGATAACATTTTTTTTACTAATTTAATTATAAAGATAATAGAATCTATCTAATCAATTGTCATATTCAGCCACTTATCAATACCGATGTTAAAATATATTACGTTAGACTGGTTAACTATTTTAGAATACTAATTAATACATATTTGAAAACAAAAATTAATTGAAAACGGAAAAACTTTCTCTCTTTTTTTTTTTTGAAAGGAACTTTCTCTCTCTTAGGAGTGTGAAAAATGCTCTCTTCTCTCCCCACCTAGCGGCGACGCCGCTGCTAGGCTTTTGAGATTGGGCTTGCTCGATCTAGAACATTGACAGGATCCCTCTATTGGGATCGAAATCTATGGCTGAAATGTAAAACGATTAGGGTTTTCTCTCCCTCGGTGCTTGGAACATTTTTGGTCCAAATTGGAACGGGTGGAGAGGCTATTGGTGGATGGCGGCCTTGCTGTCGTGGGGTGCTTCTCCGCTTGAATGCACAGGCGACCTAGTTCGGGTCATGAGGTGGTGGCAGCTACGGAAGGTAGCTGGGCGGGGACCCGAATTTGGGATCCGGGCCCGAGGTCATGTCAGTTGTCATTAGTTGCCGCATCTTCGTTGGGTTGGCAGGAACGCTAATTAAAAAATATATATATATATATATATATATATCAACGGTATATATTAAAAGCGAGACCACGTGTCACACGTTGCCTACGTTGATTTCTGTTCAAAACTTCGGTTCCCGCGAAGCAATTAACCCCTCTAAACCTAAAACCCAGCTTGTTACGAAAAAAAAAAAAAAAAAAAAACTAAAAACCCTGCGGCGGCTCATGTTTTGGGGCAAAAGGCTCTCCCACTATTCACTCTCTACTATCTCACAGTCTCTCTCGGTTAATCCAAATAAGCTCGACGGTTTATTTCTCATCTTCAACTCCTCTCTAATTCGAATCCGGTCGACGGCTCTGGAACTTTGAATCTCTGGTGAGTTATTTTCCAGCTTCAATTAGTCCACTTTTAGTTTATGAAGAATGATTTCGCCTTTAGTTCTTTGAGACCCGGCCTCCAATTTTGAACATATCTGCTAGATGTGTAATGTTAGGGTTTATATGTGTAATGTTGTATATATGTTCCGAAAGGGAAATCGTGATTGTAGTTGTGGTCAATAAATTGCTGATATAATAGTCATAATTTGGTATATGCGCTCTTCTTGGTTAACTGACCCATGAAGAAACTGAATCTGTTTGGTGTAAAATAGTTAAATAGTTAGTGAAATTACCAATTTTTGTTAGACAGGGCAGTTATATATTTCGCGTAATTTATGGCTTGCTATTGCAATGTGTATCATTTCATGATTGACATGTTGGATTCTATTGCATTGTGTATCATAATGGAATTGTTTTTCATGCTCAGTACATCCTGAAAATATTGTTAGGGGAGTTCGCATAATCAGTTAAGACTTAGAACTTTAGTTTTGGTATGGAATTGTAAAGGCTTGGCAAACATCAATTGTCACAAAAATATGATCTAGGCTTAAGTTTCAGGAACTTTCACATAATTGCCCTCTTTTGTGATGTATAGTTGTTAATGTGATTTTTTTTATTTTCTTATTTCTATTCAAATCTTGTCTGCTTTATTCTTACTGCCTTTGATTGTATCTCAGCAATTTGGATTGCTTGACATTGGATTGAGTGGCTGTTTGTTTTTCTCTTTCTCAGGACCATGGATCAATTTCATTTGCGTATGATATGTTTCACTGTTTTTGTTGTTGGAGGGTTGGTCGGAGGGGTGGCCATACATTACTGGACGATTAGTAAAGTTTTCTCCATGATAGATGCTCTATATTTTTCTGTTGTCGTAATATTTACTTTTGGATATGGAGATATAGTTCCAAACACACCAAAAGGGAAACTTTGTACCGCAGGATATGCCTTATATTGGCAAGGCTATGGAGTTGGAGAGTTTGAGTGGGCCGTGAGTGTATGTGAGAAGAAATTGGATTCATGGTGCTTTACTAAGGCTGATGATGAGAAGACTAGAGACTTTGTAAAACTGTGGGTATCAGTAATTTTAGTATTGGTTATTGTAGGGATGGGGCTGGTTGGTGTAGCATTGATAGAAATGTTGCGATGGGTTGACACATACTATTTTGTGTCTGTATCATCTTCATTTGTTGGTTATGGTGATATCAGCTTTAGATCTAGTCTTGGAAAGGGTTTTGCAATCGTATGGTTATCATTGTGTGGGGTGATACTTGGCAGGGCTTTCACATATATAAGGATGTATCTATTAAGAGAAAGTGTTAGTCCTGAAACAAGAAAAAATATGGAAACAAAGTGGTCACCAAGATTTGAGAACCGTAGGATTGCTGTGGCATTGTCTTTCATAGAGTCTCAAGCTACATTAAGTTGGATAATTGATAATTTGCCCATAAGCAGTGGTGATACTATTTATTTGATTCATGTGGCAAGTGAGGATTCTTATGACAATCTATACCGTGATACTGGTTCTGGTGATGTGACTCTTGCTGAATTCAGAACTACGAAGGGTAGATTGAAGTACCATGTTACAGCAGACATTGAATCAGCAGATCTTCAGAGGTTTGGAGAAACTATGAAGCCTAAAAAGGTTTCTCTCAATTCTATCTCTTGTATTTCAAAACATTACATAAAAGTTATAATGACTTGGTTTCTTATTTTCTTTTTTTTAATGTGGTTAGGTATCGGTCAAGGTGAGGATTTTTTATGGAAATCCTAAGAAAAAGCTTTGTGAAGCAATCAGAGTCCTGCAGCTTACTAGTTTGATATTGGGAAGAAAAGAGACTCATATTATTTGAAGGTATAATTCTTATTTTATTTCTTTATTTTTTCTGTCAAATATTTTTTAATTGTATAGTATGATTCTGTTTTCACTTCGAAATATGCAATGCAGGATGTTGCTATCAAGAACAAGTGATTTCATAGTTGCAAATGCGTCAATACCCGTGACCATTGTTAGTCAGAAAAGCTTAACTAGTGAATGAAGATGGTTGAGGAGCACTTTGGGCAAACAAGCTGAAGATTTAAAATTGTAGTTCTTAGAACTAAACAAGAATCAAATGCTTTCTATTGGCATGTACAATTCATAAGATACTTTTATAAAACTTCTCATGTATTATATGAAGTAGTTTAAGAATCCTTTCATTCATCTGTTTGGAGCAAGGATCATTGAGTTGAAAGGATAGACTAAAAAATATCCTGAACTGTACGGCTGACGGCTATCGCGTCTGAAATTGATGTTTCACTAATCTGGCTGTTTTTGTCCTCTGCGCAAAATTTGTTTATCTTTTGTCAATTATTGCTTCATGATACCCTACATGTAAGACTTGAACAAGTGAACATAACAGCAATAAGGAGATTGCCAGTGAGATGGAAGCAACTGCTGCTGCCTTCCACATTATCCTTAATGTTGCTTCGCTTGGTACCAAGTGAGAAATGCTACAACACGAATGCTATCATTAATCTAATGGCTCTCTCCTTTTCCTCTCTACAAAACCTTGGCCGTCATGACTCGGGGCTCTATCAATGGTGCAAATCACCATCACTATGCCGATCTTCATCCTCTGCCTTTTGTTGTCTTTGCGTGGCAATCTATCAATTGCTATCACCAATCCGATCATCCTCTGGTGTCTCTCACCTCTTCACCGCAAGCATAACTGAAGTGAAGGGAGGTCCAAGCGAAGGCTTCCTCCTTCCCTAGCGAAGGCATCTATGGTGTTTTCTCATCTAGATTTTCTCCTAGATCTGAAACCAACTTAACATCTGATTGGATTGATGTTGTTGGTATGAAGTCATAGCGTGTGAAAGCAACGCATGGAACTTTAGATGGTAGCAGTGATGCTTGGGTCAACGGCAGAAACAACATGGCTTATGGCGGCGATGAAAGAGGATGCAACGTCGGCGTTGATGGCTTGGTTGCTACAGTCTGCGTTGACAGCGACAGCTCCGCTGTTGGCATCAATTATGCTAGGGTTTTCCTGGGCCGTAGCAGATTGGGTTTGGCCCTACTGGGCTTTTTAAAATTTTTCTATTTTAAATTTCTATTTTAAAACATTAGCCTATTTGTCTATGTATCAGTAGAAATAAGCTTACAGAATAAGTGAGCACGATTATTAAAGAGTAGTCTATCTTATGTACTAAGTGAGGTATGCCTCACAACTACTTGTATATCTGTAGATGATAGCGGTAGAGTATGTAATGGCTGTTTCTGACCTTCGTTTTATCCAAATTAATGAAAGTCGTAACTAACTACTTTAAAAAAAAAAGTAGAGAAATGCTACGTGTGTATTTAATCATATTATGGTCACCTTTTCATATTTTTGATCCTTTTTCATATACTTTACTGCATTTTCTAGGGGGTACGTTGAGGACTAATAAGGAGTGAAGAGGAGGACTTCATCAGGTTTATGATCAAGGAAGAGGTGGAAGTTACACTTTTGCTGATTGTGTGGCAAAAATTGGATGAATTGACAAAAGAGCTCTAACAGATTAGGGGGTTATGTGATTTTTTAGGTTGTTTTTGGCTCCGTCAGCCATGAATTGTGTTAATTCAAGTTGATTTGTTAATTGTGCAATACTTAATTCTTGTTTATTTTTCTGTTTTTATTTTTATTTTTTATTTTATTTATTTTATTTATATTTTTTTTTCTTGATTTTTTGTTTGTTTTTATTGTAGGTTTGGATTTGGTTTATGTAAGGTCGTCGATCTCAGAATTTAGAGCTCATTGTCTACGATCTAGAGATTGAACGAACTCGTAGAAGACTATTAAGGCAAGAGCGAGCTCAAACTCAAATTGAAGGTGCAATGGCAGATGAGGAGACAAAAGCATTGAAGGAGTTCACTGCTCCTACTGCACTCACAACATCTTCTTGCATCGTTGTAGCTCCTATTCTTGATTATTCTTGATGGAGTGCGTTTTGAGATTAGACTAGCAACAATCCAGAGCCCACCTAATTTTTATGGGAAGACTAATTATGAAGATCCTAATCTCCATGTGGAGGAATTCAAAAACATATGTGGAACTTTCAATTATGGGATATCAGATGAGCAGATTCGTTTGAGACTTTTTCCATTATCATTGAAAGATAAGACAAGAAAATGGTTGAGTTCTCTTCCTCTTAATACCATCACTACTTGGGAGGATTTTCTTAAAAAGTTGTTGAAATTCTTCCTTGCTACAAAGACCAATGCTCTCCAAACAAATTTTTTTAATTTCCATCAACTTGATAGAGAACCTTTTTATGAAGCTTGGGAGCGTTACAATGATTTGTTTATTCGATCTCCTCACCATAGATTTACTAAACCTCAAAAGGCTCAATTTTTCTAGAAGAGGTATGAACTGCCAAAGCAGATGTATGGTGGATTCTACAGTTGGTAGAAGTTTGATGGGAAAGACAGCAGAAGAGGCAATTCAAGCTTTTGAAACTATAAGTGAGAATACGCAGCGGTATGAGTCCTATGCATCGGGTCCTAAAAGAGGAGGTATTTATGAGGTTAGTGCAAATACCAAGCTAGAAGAGCAAATTGCAGCTTTGGCAAGACAAATGAAGAGCCTCACTCTTCTATTAAACAAGGCTGGAAAGGAGACATGTGTCTTGTGTTCTAGTTTTTCACATACCACTGAAGCTTGTCCGGAACTTCATGGTGATGAGGAAGTCAACATATATGGTGAATAACTATAGAAGGCTAATGAATGATTTCTCTGGCAATAATAATTACTTAGGTTGGAGGCCACATCCAAATCTCTCTTATAGCAACAACAATCACATGCAGATGCAAGAAATAATCCTCCCATTCATAATTATCAAGGGCCAAGTGAACAAAGGAAACCATCTCTTGAAGAAACTATACAACTTGCACAAAATCAGATAGAATTTCAAAAGGCCAATGCTCAGATGCTTCAAGCTATTCAGGAGACCAAGAAAGAGCAGCAAGTTCAATCTTAAGCTATTTCTAAGTTGGAAGTTCAAGTTGGGCAGATTGCCAATACTTTGAATGAGAGAGAACAGGGGCGTTTCTCTAGCCAACCTCTTGTTATTCCGAGGGGTCAATTTGAGAAGCATGAGACTATGAAAGCTGTGTTCACGTTGAGGAGTGGGAAAAAGATTGATAGCAAAGTTCTTGGCTCAAGAGATGTTGAAGATGAAGAGCAGCAAGAAGAGTTCGAACCAGGTATTGATGATAATGTTATCATCCCAGAAGTTACCGAATCTATAGAGAAGGGCTCCAAAACCAGGATTGAAAAGATTGTTTCAATCCCTAGCAGAAAAATTGATTCAAAACCAGCACATTCCAGTAGTCCAGTGACAACTTTGAAGCCTTCTATAGAGCCACAATTTGTTCCTAAACCTCCATATCCAGAGCTGCTCCAAAAGCCAAAGAAAGATAGGCACTTGACTGAGATTATGGAACTATTTCGCATGGTGCAGATCAATATTCCTTTGCTTGATGCAATTCAGCAAATCCCAGCATATGCAAAGATTTTGAAGGATTTATGCACTAACAAAAGGAGATTTAAAGACCATGAGAATGTGTTGTTGTCAGAAAAGGTCAGTGTAGTGATCCAAAAGAGATTCGCTCCAAAGTTGAAGGATCCGGGAAGTTTTACAACACCATGCACAATTGGTGATCATTACTTTGAGCGTGCTTTGATGGATTTGGGTGCTAGAATCAACTTGATGCTATACTCTTTGTTTCTAAAACTAAAGCTTGGTGACTTGCAACCGACATCTATGACTTTGCAATTTACAGGCCGATCAGTCAAGCGACCAGAATGAATTGTGGAAGATGTGTTGGTGGAGGTTGATAAGTTCATAGTGTCGGCAGACTATGTTATTCTTGAAACTAGGGGTGGAATTTTGAAACCGAAAAAAACCGAGCTGAAAACCAAACAGAAACCGGAAAAAACCAAACCGAATTAAGAAAAACCGAACCGAACCGAACCAAATTAGTTTGGTTTGGTTTTTGGTTTTGGCCCTTGAAAAACCGAACCGAACCGAAAAACCGAATCTCTCTAAAACGACATCATTTTTTGTTTTTCTTTTCGTATTAAATATTTGATTTGAACAATATGATTTTAGGTTTTATGTTCTATATAATTATATGTTTGTCTAATATTTTGCTTTTTATTTTCGTTTTATGCACACATAGAAATGTTTTAGGTGTCGTGTATGCGATGTATAAAGAGTGATATGTTACCTCTAAAATCGAATACATTATTCTTGCGAGCTTTAAATGATAGACTCTAATATTTAATTTATTTTTCTCTTCTTTATTCAAAATTTAAGATTTTTAAACTTTAAAATTCAGAATTTATTTGGATGGACTTTAAACTATGGAGTCTATATTTTGTGTTCAAGATGAACTTAGAAGTTTTAAAATTATGATTTCATAGTGTGCTAGTGTAGTTAATTCCCAATAATTTCGAAATTGAGTATTAAACTTTCAAATTATCTATTTAGTTTATAAATTGTTGGTTTGTTGAAGAATCATTGTCAAAAATTTTATTGATATATTATATGTGCTTATAAAAACAAGTAATGGAAGAAAAAAAAAGAAGACCTAAAATACAATAATTTTTACTTAGCCAAAAACATACAAATTTTAAGAAAAATTATTTTTAAAAAAAAGTAGAAAAAGTGAAAAAAAGGTCTCAAAAAATACCAAACCGAACCGAACCAAACTAAATTTTTTATTCGGTTTAGTTTCCGGTTTTAGGTGAAAACCGAATCGAACAAAACCGAACCCACCCCTACTTGAAACTGAACCATATGCTTTTGAAAGAGAGGATGTGCCTATTATCTTGGGACGCACATTCATGGCTATTGCTGATACGGTGATAAGAGTAAAGGATGGGCTTCTATCTATGAAATTTGGGGACATGTTAGTGGAGTACAAGATCTTTGAAGCTAGTCGACATCCTTGAGATGATGCTGGAGTGGATTTTGATACCAAAAAAGAAGTTGATGTGTTGGAGAAGGTTCTCAATGCTACACCAGTTTTTGAACCAAGTAAGTGGAATCAATTTAAGTCTTTACCTTTGTCCACTAATAAAGTTGTGCCTTCCATTCAGCAAGCACTAAAGCTAGAGCTCAAACCGCTGCCCCAACACTTGAAGTATGTATTTTTGGGTGAAGGTGAGACACAACCGGTGATTATTGCCTCTAACCTTTGTGAAGAGGATGAGAAGAAGTTGTTGCAAGTTCTCCAAGCTCACAAAACAACCATTGCGGTGGTCTAGTGCAGATATTAAAGGTATTAGTCCTACAATGTGTATGCACCGCATCCATCTTGAAGACAATTTGAAGCCAACACGTGATGCATAAAGGCGTTTGAATCCACCAATGAAAGAAGTTATGCGAGCAGAAATTTTGAAGCCTCCTGATGTTGGAGTTATATATCCAATTACTTCTAACTGGGAAATCAAGAATATTTTGGAGAAAACAGTTCGTCTGGATAGGAAGGATCGGTCTCAACAGTTGAATGATGCTCTTTGGGCGTATAGGATAGCCTACAAAACCCCTATTAGCATGTCACCATATTGGTTAGTTTTCGAGAAGGCTTGTCATCTTCCGGTGGAGTTGGAGCACCGAGCTTATTGGGCAATCAAACATTACAATTTTGACATGAACGCAGCCGGTGAAAGAAGAACATTGCAGCTGAATGAGATGGAGAAAATTTGTAAGGAGTCCTATGAGAATGTCAAGATTTACAAGGAGCGCACCAAGAAGTTTCATGACAAAATCATTCGTCAAAAGACTTTTGAACTAAACCAAAAGGTGCTACTCTATAACTCTTAACTTAGACTCTTTCCAGGGAAGTTGAATTCAAGGTGGATGGATCCTTTTGTGGTTACAAAGGTGTTTCCTCATGGAGCAATTGAAATTCAGAATTTGAGGAATAACTCTACATTTAAGGTGAATGGTCAACATCTTAAGACTTATTTGGAGACGACTTTTGAGACCAATGTGCAGCATGTTCCTTATACTCCACAACAATGAGTTTAACATGATCTGACTGAAGAAAATAAACTTAGCGCTTTCCGGGAGGCAACCCGATGACCCTTAGAAGAGGATGGATGCGTGTTCAGCAAAGAAGAAGACTTCTTAACGTGCTCATATCTATTGTCTTCATTCCAGGGACGTTCTCTATCTCTTTTCTCCTATCATGTTGTTATTTTTCAGATTTTAGTTGTTTTGGTCGTGCTCTATCCCCTTAGTTTTATTACTATTCAGTTCTGCAACATTTCGGGATGGCAAGCTGTGTTGCAATCCTCAGTCTGTTATGATATTTCTTCGCATTGCGGACAATGCTCAATTTAAGTTTGACGGTGGGGATTTCGTGTTTTTGTTTTTGTTTGTGTGATTTTTAGGTTGTTTTCAGTATTTTTATCAAAAAAAAAAAACTTTAAAAAAAGAAGTCCAGTTTTAGGTTTATTTTTTGTTGTGTCTTCCAAACATTGTGATGAGTAAGAACTTTTACAAGAACTATATGGCCATGAGATGAGAACAAGCATATGTTAATTCATAATCTTAAGTAATTGCTAATGGAATTTTATAATTATCATGCTTGATTTGTTTTGGATTGATGGTTAAATTGGTGAAGCAATTGAAATTTAATTGATACATGCTACGATGAGCGAAACTAGATGTGAACCTTCTGTGAGATTATTGAGTCACAAGCAGCGCCTCGGAATAATGAAAGCACGAACGAGCCACATGCAGGGAAACTTGCACATGTGGTTCCGGCCGGGGACCCAGGTATACTGTACTTGTGCTTTATTTTCTGAGTGATTACTTAGATCATCCTTATTTCTTGACATTGGCTCTTGTTGATTTCACATTTTGTTTCATCTTGACTAGTCATTGACCACGGCTCTTTAATAAAACTATACAATGCCAAAACTTGTCTTCACACCTGTTAAAGCTTTATGCCAGTTTTAATGCAGGAACCTTTGAAAGGATATAGGCATTATGATTAACCACCAAAGCCAAATAAGCATGTGTCATATTGTTGAAACACCCTAGATTAACCCCTTGAGCCTACATTGAGCTGTTTATTTCTAAACTACAAATTCTTTGGTATAGATATACATTTACCCTATCCTAAAGAATTAGTGGAGCACAATATATTTGAAAATTCATTGCGGTTAAGATGGTACTGTTGTAAACAAGTTTGGGGGAGCTACTTATCGATTCAAGGAGGAGAAAAAATTGTTGGCTATTGAAAAAAAAAACAAAACAAAACAAAAAAAATATGCATAGCCAAAGAAAAAAAAATCAAAAGATGTAAAAAGTTAACTTCCTTGAATCTGATTCATTGTTGGTTACAGTTGGGAAGGTGAGAATGAAGTGAAAGCCTAAAAAGATGACATTTGGCCTTCAAAGAAAAATCTGAATACTTGTTTCATGAAGTTTCGAGTTGAAGTCCTTAAGGAGACATCGTTGTTAGTGCTCTACTAAATTTTGTTAGGATCTTTGTGTTTCCATATCATTTTTTTTCATGAAAACCTACACCCTTTGGCCCCATTACAGCCTGAAACAAAGTCTTATTTGATCATTGCGGATGACAGCTGGTTTGTTGGAGATTGTGTGTGGAGATGAGCCTATAGCTTGAGTTTCATTTGGTCAGTGTCTGGTATCATTTGTGAAATCTGATTAAACAATTATATCCATAAAAAGTCTTATTGTCATTTACGTGAGCTATTTGTTTTGTGCTTATTATCTCTTTCACGTACATAGGATGTGTGCAAAAGTCAGAAAATCATGAGTGAAAAGATTGGAGTGCACTCCTGTGAGAAATCAATTTGATGCTTGTTTGAAACATGAGAATGGTGGTATTTTTTTTTGTTGCATTGGTTTGATTGTCCTTGCATCATATCTTGAGCATGATTGTTATAAAAATGGATTAGCTTTTAAGTGAGGTTGTGGATTGATATTGTCAGTGTTTGAATCTTGATTGACCATATGTGTGGGCATTATAGTTCTCTGATATGTTTGGAAGGTGTTAGGTTTATGTTTAGTTTTATTTTTTTGCTCGAGTGAAGATACATTGGCCTCCATGAGTTGATGGAGTTCAAAGATTTCCAAGCTTCATGACGGAAGGTCTCTTGCCATGTAGGTTGGGATTTCCTACCATATTTCTCATCTTCTATATGGGTAGATCTAGATATATATGGAAGGGTGTTTTCATATATATTTTCAGTCTATTTGGTAATAAAGGCTGTTTACTCATTTTTAGAAAGTAGTTATAGTATTAGTTGTCATTTGTTTTCTAGGGTGATAAAAAGAGAGAGGCACGGCTGATTTAAGAGTTAGAGGTGCTAGGGTTTGGGATATATATATATATATATATGGTAGAGAGAAGGAGAAAAAGGGTGTAGAAAATATAGGTTTCGTGAATGTGTGCTCTAGAGATTTTGTGTGAACAAATATTCAGATCATAGTATAGTCCTGTGTGGCAAGAGACCTTCGTGGCTCCATTGAAGACCTTCGTGGCTCCATTGAAGACCTTCGTGGCTTCAAGTCCTTCGTGGCGTTTCAAGACCTTCGTGGCTTCAACGGCCTCCGTGGCGTTATCATCCTTCGTGGCAACAAAGACCTTCGTGGCTTTGTATTACACTTGACCGTGTTCTTCAAGTGTGAAGTAATTTTTACTTTTGAGAATATATTACTTTTGATCATATGTTGTCAAGTAATTGTAATATTCTATTCAATAATAAAGTAAAGTTCTTCGATATATTCCGCTGTTTATCTCATAATTGTTCTATCTAGTATTTTCACTTGGCATCAGAGCAGGTGCTGGAGGTATCCGGTAGATCTAGCTAAAGATGGAACGAAATGGGTTGAATCAACCGCCCATGCTCAAAGGAATGGATTTTGCTCAATGGAAACTTCAAATGAGATCATTCATTTATGGCATTGATTTTCATGCATGGAGAAGTGTGGAACGTGGCTGGAAAGCTCCTGAGATTTCTACGGATGGAAAAGCTCCAGAAGGGTCGTCATCTAAATTAAAGGACGAAGATGATTGGGATGAAAAAGAGATCAAACTGAGTGAAGCTAATCACAAAGCCTTAAATGCTCTCTATGCTGCTCTAAGCAGAGATGAAAAAAAGAAGGTTCAGAATTGTGTTACCGCCAAACAGGTTTGGGATAAATTATGTGTTCTTCATGAAGGTAATGATGTTGTAAAAAAACAAAGGTTACAACAATACTATTCTGAAATTGATGCTTTAAAAATGAAAGATGATGAATCTATTGATGATTTTTATGCTCGTTTTACTGATCTTTCTAGTTTATGTGAAAGCTTGGGACGTCCTTTAAAAGAATCTGATATTGTCAGGAAAATTTTGAGATCTCTCCCAAATTTTTGGGACGTCCTTTTTCTCTTGGGAAAATTTTGGGACGTCCTTTTTCTCTTGATTATTCAGATTCTGATGATGAGTTTGAGGAAGATGATGAACTAATGGTACATCATAAGAAGGTTCTAAAGGCTGCAGAACTGGTATCTGAAAAAAATGAGGCTTTGAAGTTTCAAGTAGGAATGCTACAAGAAGAAAACAAAAATGGGAACTTGAGAAACTTGAGTTAATGAGAAAATGTGAGGAGGATCAT
Organism: Fragaria vesca subsp. vesca; assembly: GCF_000184155.1. NCBI lineage: Eukaryota > Viridiplantae > Streptophyta > Magnoliopsida > Rosales > Rosaceae > Fragaria > Fragaria vesca. Next base: position 2,262,857 of record NC_020496.1, on the reverse strand, counting down.
AACATGAGTAGTGAAGATT
>NC_020496.1:2239763-2258070 GCF_000184155.1 Fragaria vesca subsp. vesca | reverse complement strand
TTCATATTTCATACATTTTTATACTCTTAAAAGTTGGATTATATGCTTAGTTCTTGTCAATTGTGAGTTCATTTTACTTGGTTTTTTTGTGTTTTTGTAGGTTTGAGTTGGAGAAAAAGAGAATTGGAGCTAAAAGTTGAACTGGGGATTGTAGCTGTGCTTTCTATCTTGAGTGTTCCAGAAACTGCCATGATGTGTGTCAACTTTTTGAGGATTAAACTATACCTTCTCACAAGGAATTAGAAGGCTAGTCATATACCACTGGAAAGATACGGATGCTAGCTTTCTAAGAAATTTTGCAAAAGTGGATTTACATTTTTCTAGAGCAAGTTATGATGTTTTGAGTGAACGTACCGCGTGAAGGCAGAATCTGACGAATTTTGCATATCTTTTCATGATTCCAATTTGTGAAGCCTAAGTCCATCAATCTTAATACTACAAGGAGAGGGGCTAAACGTGTCTACACATTTGGAAGGCTATCTTTGCATAGACGATAATAACCTTGTGTTATTTAGAGAGCAGAAAGCTATTCTGCATTGGACAAGGAGAGACGCAAAAGCCCAAATCAATTGGGATTTCAAGAGGAATAAAAGCAAAACCCTAAAGATGTTAAAACGGGGGAGAGACGCAGCAAGAACGCAGAGAAGAGAAAGAAGAACGGAGCTCTCTCCATCGCTGGACCCTGAGTCCCATCATTTCTTCCATGCTTTCTTTATTTCTAGTCATGTTTTCTCTTATTATGAATTTCTAAACTTCTACCTATGGCTGAGATGAAACCCCTAGTATGATTACTCTATTTCTTTAGTTGATTGCTTTTGGATTCAATGGATTGCTATGTTAAATTCTCCATCACTGTTTCAATAGAACTTTTATTCAAAATCTTTGCTTAGATCAATAAGACCTAGGTTTTGTTTATTAGTTATTTGGTTGAAAAACATTAGGTTTGATCAAGAGTAGATGTTTTCTAGGGTTCCAAAGGATTTTTAATCTTGTGATTAGTGAGTTGTAAGTTAAGAATAAAAGTGCTTGATCATAATCGATATTCTTGTTTACATGATTTCCTAGTTCTTTTGTACTTAATGGAGTTGAACATGTTTTATTTGAACCTGATCATAACGTGAAGTAAACTATAGTTTCACTACTTGAGTTCTATACGGGATCAATGAGTTAGAATTCATTGGTTAGAAGAACTTTGGCATATGTCTGGGATCAATAAGAATTATGTACGGAAATCTTTAATATGCAATCTAAGGAGTTCGATTGCTATCAACTAGAGAGGAGGGTATGAGTATTAGGTGGTGGATTCAATGTTTTAGCATCTTCGGAATTTGTGTTTCAACTCTTAGAAATTTCATTATTCTCTTGTTTTTAATTTCAGTTTTATTACTTTAGTTTTTTGTTTTCAATTCATCAATATCATAATAATCAAATCGTTATTTTATTAGATGTAGTATAATTGACATAATAAGTTATTTTAATCAATCCATTGAGGGAACGACTTCGTGCTTGCACTTTCTATTTTATAATTGATTCATGCACTTGCGAATACTATATTAAAATTTACAACAGTAAGTGGTAAGCCCTGTAATTTACATATCTATGCACGCATTGATCTTCTTGGGAATGCATAAATATACACCATGAAATAATGCAGCTCTTTCATTATAAAACCATATTATAGCACTCAATCGAGTCTGCTTCTGTTTCCATTCTTACATGAAGAACTAAAGGTGAGTAGGTGACACTAGCACACAGAAATTATTTTAAACAGTGAGCTGCTAGCGGCATATATATGTTCCTTAATTATGTACGAGTTCAGTTGGTACTACAAATGAGTTATTGGAGTTACATTTCTGATGTATGTGTTTGACAAAAAAAGAGGTAAATTATATTCTACCTTTCCAGTTTGCATGTGTAGGTCTACATCACTCGCATATAATTCATTCATAGTTTAACCTGGAAGAGAATAAAAGGACGAAGATTGACACCCTCAAAGAGAGAGAATAAAAGGGTGTGAGACTGTGAGTTCATTAAAATTTCCACAATTCAGATTGAAACGGATACGACCATCTTTCTAGTCCAAGACGCAGTGTGACTCTATCTTTCTTTCCCCAAGGCTGGACATTGAGGGCAAGCCCAAGACTGAGTATCAAATGAACCATGTTTGAACCTCAACCTTTCTCCCTCTTATTTTCTTCTTGATGATGCGGAGGAGAAACAAATCAGAAATCCAGCAGTGAGGCTGTGAGGGAGTGGCTTGTAGATAATAAAGATTCTTGATAGATTAGATTAGACCACAAGTAGGATTACCTGCAAGAAGAAGATCATCATCGAAAGTGAGATAAGTGTTTTACCCATCGTAGGCATGGGTCGGAAAGAAAGACCACATTTGTTCCTCACTTCCTCGTGTAAGCCCTCTATCTTGTTTTACTCGAAAAGCTTTCTAGGTTTTTACTTTTTTTTCTCTCCGAAAATCCAATTCTTTTATGTGCCAAAGATTATGGTTTTCTAGGTTCTAGAGCTGTGGCTGCAAAACCCAGTTCTTCAATTTGTTTATAACTACGACTGACATTCAATACTAGTTTCTTATTGTTATTCAGTTTAGAACAAAGTGATGGATGCATGTTGTTACTTAATGACAAACATTATACTGTAATATGCGTACCTGTATATGTGAACAAGTTTAGTTTTGACATCTCAGGAACTTGATTAGAGTTGGATTTTCAGTCTACTTACTCGGAGTATGTGACTGTAATTTTTGTGTCAGCAGGAAGATGTGGATGGGATCCGAAGTAAGTAAAAATGGAACAACAAGTGAGAAGTCCAGGTAATCAAGTTGATGGGTCTGACACATCTTCAGTTACTGCATATCTCTACTCACTGTTATTGTCATCAGAGTTGGGAGATCAGAATTAAAGTTCAGACGAACAAGTTTATGATGACCAAATGACTAAGTGCAACTCATTACTGAAAAAACTAGATTTTTTTTGCTTCGTCTACCAGACATCTCCAACCTTTTTGACTTCTTAGTTCAGGAAAGACGGTGGTTGTTACTCTATAGGTGGGGAAATTTGGAGTTTCCTAGTCAGATCTCTTGAAATTTCTAGACTTCATCATTACGGACCAATATTTGGATTACATTGTTTCTTCTTATTTTGCAGTACATGGAGACATGGCATATCTCTTTCAACCCTATACAGAAGAAGAATGTTTTGGCCTGGCCTCAGTGCTGGTAATTGCTCAGAAACTCTTAGCATCAGTCATTTGAGAAATATTTCCAGCCAACCATTCCAACAAAATTATCTCGTCTGTTACTGTACGTATAAGATATAATGTTGAATGAATTTGACGCAAAGTAAACATTTATCAAGTTCCTTGAGCCGATTATTCTGATAATGTATATTAAAGAATTTTCCTGATAACTCCTTCAAATTCTCTTAGACCTTTGGTTCATACAGATGCATACAGTCCCAAATAAACGCTTTCTACTTTAAAAATTCTTTCAGGTTGTTGGAGACCATAACCGTGCAGTTTTTCATGGCTTGGTGGAGGCACCTCTATGACAAATACGTACTGCTGAGGCAAATACGTCCTTGTAAATCCTGCTAGCAATTATTTCCGTTTATAAATTTATTCACGCTGGTGTTTTTAATGGCTTGGTGGAGGCACCTCTAGATGCACAAATTCTTATGCAGTGTTTGCTATTTTTGTTGAACTCTGCTACTAAGCTCTACTGTGTTCCGGATTCCGGAACATGTGATTATCAGTTCGAGGAAAGCAATATGCACTTGGAGCTGGAGACAGTACATGGTATTCAACGTCGGAGGATACTGCTTTAAAGACTGGTATCTGCAAGCTCTGGTGATGAGGGGATGGATTTGGATTTCGCATAAGTGGCTTCCGTTATGGAAATTTTATTCCACCTTCATCCTGGATGCAGAGAATCACAACATCTTCTAGATCCACATCCTCTCTTGTTCAGTTTCTTGGTTGGATGGATATATAAATGACAGGCTTCTTCTTGCTTTGGATCTGCCGCAGCCCGCAGATGACGTGTCTTCAATCAATATTTGCATATGAGCTCTCTGTTGTAGACAATGTTCTCAATCGAAATTATGAAGAATCCGGGGGTGGAACTGTTGCTTATGTCAGTAAAGGATTTGAAGTTTCCGATCAGGACCAATCTTTGTCATCTACCCTGATCTCTATTCTCTAAAAGTTCTTTCCTAACATGAAAAAGCAATTTGAAGCCTTCGGAGAAACCATTTTGGAGGCTGTTGGGTTGCAGTTGAGGTTCATTTCTTCCAGTATGATACCTGATATTTCATGTTGGTTTTCTGAGTTGTGTTCATGACTATTTCTCTATACGGAGTAGATTTCTGTTCAAAATAGTTCTGATCATTTAAATGTTATGCTTCAAAGAATGCCAAATCAATCATCCTTTATATACTTGAGGCCATTGTTAGTTTGTTACTAAGCACATGGAAGCAATGGTTCCTGAGATACCTGGAAGGTGCAACTTCTGGCATCCCTTTGTAGAGCATCATCTTATTGTGATGTTTCATTTCTGGATTCTGTATTGTGTTTGTTGAAAGTTGAAACCAATCAAATCTTATTCTTTGTGGAAGGTGTCCCTGAGGAAAGATTTTTGGTGGATGATTCATGTGTGAATTTTGAGTTTTCAAGAACATCAGACCCCTATGAACCAAGATGATTCTACAGCAAACAAATACAACAGAGGACTGAAAATTTTCATTTTGACTTCTGTCTTTCCTGATATATCTACTCAACTTAGGAAGGAGATATTGCAGTCTGTAATGTTTTGGGCTGATTTTACTGCATTTGAGCTTACTTCCTCTTTCCACAATTACCTTTTTGTGTATTTCAGAGTGTCATACTGTCATGGATAGCTTCTGTTAGTTCAGACCTTACAATTCTTTGTGCCATCCCACTTCAGCTTCCCACAATCCCACTAACGGACCACATGACACTAGTTTGGAGTCAGACACATGGTTCCTCAGCGATTTGTGCCACACTTCACTTCCGGTTCCGGATAAGGTCTCCGAGAAGTTAGAAGGTTGTGATGGTAATATTGAGAATAAGAAGGTTTATGCTTTATCTTACGAGGAGAGTTCTCGAAACACTTGGGAGCTCTCATTGTTAAGCTTTACTCTGCACTTGAGCTTTGTTGAAATTTTCACCATCAACTAGTTAAGAAGATAACTATTACATCTACAGAATGATTTATATACTTAAAGAAGCTTGGCATCAACATCAGAAAGAGTACTGTTGCTCAAGAAAATACCTCGGAAATCTCTTTTTCATCTAAGCCAGTTGATAAATTCTTGTTCCATGGATTGGTCTAGAAGTAATTTCTGAAACCATTTTGACCCTCCTTCAAGAAAACAGATGCTGAGAATTTGCGTCTGTTATGCTCGATTGTGTGCTTGCAGTGCCTCATAAATTCGGCCTTGCCAATATAACTGGCCTCGTTTGTTCTGCAATAAAAAATAGTTGTTTCGATGCACCAAAACTTGCGTGGCGTCTTCAGAGTCATAAATGGTTGTCGATATTGCTCTCTAGAGGCCTTTTTTCTCTCAAGGAATGTGAGTTTTCTCTCGTTAATTTGTTATGTACAGGGTCATCCTGAACCTGAGCAACAGACTAGCCTTACAGATTCTGGGCAAAGTTATTGGCCATGATTTGAGTGGAGGAGCAGACCTACAGTCTTCCTTGTTGTACAGACAATTCGTTTCACCTGACTTAGTATTATCTATTTCTGAGTCGACTGTAACTAATTTGGTTTCAAGTACATGGGATCTGGTTGTTGTGCTGGCGTCATCCGATGTATCACTACTTGTAAAGACTCGTGCAATGGCACTTCTTGTTGATTATATCCCATTTGCTGAACGACGTCTTTTACAGTCTCTTCTTGGGGCAGCAGATAGTGTTTATGGAGTGCTTGCTCATCCAAACTGTGAGGGATCCTTGTTGAGGCTTTCATTAGCACTGATAGCTGGCGCTTGCCTCTACTGTCCAGAAGAAGATATCTCTCGGGTTCCTGGTGGATTTGGCTCAGGCCAGAGGCATGGTTCTAGAGGGAGCAAATCCAGGCAGGTGGTGGAACGGAGGGAAAGGGATGGTAGACGAGAAGGAAAGTGGCAAAGATATGGACTAGTCCTTTGAAAGGAGGGATGCCTGATCTGTAGGTTAGGATAGTCGGGGTACTCACATCAGGTGTGTGTTGTACAATGTACATGCATGAAAGACCTGGAAGTAGTCTTTCATTGCTCTAGGGTGCATCATAGTGATTTCGTGGGGGACAAACCAATCCAAACATATTTGTGATTTGTGACGTAATACAGCTCTAGAAATGAGACTTTTGATCAGAATTGCAGGCTTTGAGATGTTGGCTTGGTGGTAGTCGGGTAGAACGGTGAAACTCTAAATAGGTCTGGTCGTGTAGCATTCTTGTTGTACCAAAACGTTAGGCCTTGCAATTTGATCTTCTTAATTTAAGATGTACTAGAGGGTTTTTTGTGACTTTTCTTTGTTCTCGAAAAAGGAAAAAGAAAAATGCACCTCAAATCCTCCAAAACAAAAGTTCGTTCTCTCTTTGAATCTCTATTTCAGCTCTTATTCCAATGATAGAGTTCAAAGATCAGTACGATGTCAAAGCTGATATCTAAGTTCTTGATCTTCTGGACATTAGTTCGATGGAGGAGGTTTAGACCGTTCAGTGGTTCCTCTTTCTTAAGTTCTGTACGTAGTTCTAAAAGAAATCAGAAGCCTGTGAGTATAAAATCTGTTGTTTTGGTTTCAATGCGGTTATAGGTGTGACATGAAAATCTCTTGGTTTGTCGTGGTTGCTAATTATTAGTATCCTTATTTTCGGCCAAAACAAGGTCACTCAAAGGTGTTGCTCTATGTTCTTCTGGTTGTGTTTGGCAGGCTACTCACAGATCTGTTTAGTTTTTCTCCTTTCGCTGGATCTAGTTGTTTAAATAGATGGTGGCTTCAAAGGTTGTAGTTCTGAGATTCATGGCGGCAACGACTTTTGCGTTGCTGCTATTCTGCTAATGTGTGTGATCGGATATTGGCCTGTGTGCAAGCTCCATTGGAACAGAACTAACAATACATTTTGGGGGAGCTAATTGAGCAATAATAACCATACTAAACTAAACTCAATTATCAGACCAAGGTGGACCAGAAGGAATGAGAAAACAATCAAGGCAAAGGAACGTAGAAGTTAATCTGTTGAATGTCATTAAAAACACTAAAAGAGCAGAAGTACTTATACATGATGGGGCGCAATTGACAACTTAAAATGACAGAAGTTTGACAATGTTCCTAAACTACTCCAAAATCATGATGTTAGCTAATAATTGTGACCAGAATTGGAGCTTCTTCATCATGAAAGCGCTCAATCTTACCAACAGCATCCTGATTCTCAAATCAACATAAGTACTTGTACATGATGGAGCACAATTAACAATTCAGAATGACAGATGTTTGATAATGTTCCTAAACTACAAAATCATGACGTTCACTGATAATTGTGACCGGAATTGGAGCATTCTTCATCATGAAAGTGCTCAATCTTGTCAACAGCATCCTGATTGTCACATAAAGAGTGAAAAAATAATGATAATATTAGTAAAGAATCAAACAAGCAAGCTGTATAGAAAGAAGGGAACACATGTGGAGGCCAAAAGAGTTGTACCTCTGGAACAAGTCACAATCTCTTCTTCCCATCACCAAAGTCTTTATCTTGAGATTTTTAATCGCTTTGAGGAGTTCTGTTCTTTCATCTCCCCATACTATTTTGACCTTAATGGTTACCTATAAGAACATTGAAACCATGCCAGAAAGTGAAACAAGACAACAGGAAAAGATTAGTAATAGCTCTTGAAATCATATGATGCACATTTCAGAATGACAAATGCACAAACTTAAATCATACCTCTTTTTGGTCAGCAAACTTGCGACACCCAACAAGATCAAGGTTTTTTATGTCTCTGTTCAATCCAAATGAATGGTTACTTCCTTTACGTTTTAATTTTAAGAATTCTTTCAAAGGAATCAGAGCAGTGTTGGAGATTGTGGAAGTTTACTCTCACATCTACAAAAGTTTCTATGTCATTTCATTTATCAGTGTTTATGTAGAATACATGTTAAATGGATATAGACCCATATGGACCTCCGTATATATATATATCTTGGGGAGATGTCAGAAACTTTCTTTTTGCATTTTGCCTGATTGAAATTTGATCCGTACACCCAAGAGGTTACAGCAACAGTTACAACTGTTGGAACAAGTCGAATTTGAACGAACCATTGCATCAGAAGCATTGCAACTGTTCGTTTGGTGTCTTTATAAGAAAGATGCAGACAAGGCAAAAAGTACAGAACAATCTCTACTCTTCTCCCTCTTCTATTTCTGAGAAAACACAAATACGAGTTTGCAAGAAGTTCTTGTTGGGTGCATAAACAAGAACTTGATAGTTGTATCCTGCAAGATAGACGTCTAAGGACTATACAAGCACTAGTACGGGCGAATTTCTGTCTTAGGAGATTGCTACTGCAAGCCTCTATCAATTCGATCAAGTCAGTTTCATTCATACTTCTTATTAATATTATTTCTAAAATTTCTGTAGTTACTGGTATAGATAGCTAGTGCTTAATTTCCTTACATATATATAGACTATTTTGTAGAATTCTATTTTATGTTATTATTTATCCAATCACTGTAAGTTTTTATCAATTGTATTTCAATAAATTGATGCAAGAGGATTGATCAGTATCTAATTTGATACTCCTGTTATAACAAGCAGCTTCACCAGATGCGTCTCTTGTAATACCTTTAATATCCATAGGTGGATTAGACATGACATGTACAATGTACACGATGCCGCCGTTGCTCACCAAATTTAGTAGTGCCCACTTAAGGCTTCTTGTGTTGGAGAAACTCATTAGAACACCTGTAACCATTGAGTTACTTCCATTGGTCCTATCAGTATTGTCATTGTCTGGAGAAACAAGAATAGCACCAGAAAGTTTTCTCCTAGGTGCTCTGAGATTAGCACATGCTCGCATAAAAAGTGGCACACTTAAGAGCAACCAAACGCTGGCGAAAAGTCTCCCCCCATTTGTTTGAAAAGAAATGTCGCCAAATCCCACTGTGGTTGTGGTAATACACACTAAATATATAGTATCACACCAACCTAGGTTCTTCTCAAAGTTTCGTATACCACAAATGCCAATGACTAAGTCAATTAGAATGAATGATATCGAAAAAGCAGTTTTCATAATCCCTTTTCCCCTCTCTCTTAAACCCCTAAAATACCAAACTTCAAGTTTCATAACAAGAACACTCACTAATAGATCTATTGCCCCCCAGAAAAAGCATGGACCTATGAAACAGTATGCAGCAACTAATAATTTCCCTCCATCTGTGGTTGGTTTAATGTCTCCATATCCAATGGAAGTCATTGTAACCACAGTGAAATAAAACACGTTTATTACTGATTCTCCATCATCTAAGGCGAACCAGCAAAGCAGCATCCCAATCACAAAATAAACACTTGACAAGAAAAGTAGTGTGGTAACCTGAAAAAATAAAATAAAAGGACCATCACTCCAAAACTTATCAGAAGGAAGAAACAGGGGGGAAGATGATGGGTGACTGCAAATTAAGTTGGCAAAAGCATTCAGATAAAAGGAAGCAACATGTAATCCATTAGTTTTTTAACTATTTTTCAACAGTAATGAGGAACCAAAACTTATCAGAAGAAACAGGGAAGATGATGGATGACTGCAAATCAAGTTGGCAAAGCCGCAAAAGCATTCAGATAAAAGGAAGCAACATGTAATCCATCCGTTTTATAACTACTATTTCCCAACAGTAATGCATTAATTCCACATTAGCAGATAAACCTGATGTGTAGGTTTTTTTTTTTTTTGAGAAGCTGATATAAGTTTTAACTACGAAGAATGCAGGAAAGATATGTTACAGCGTTAAAAATAATTCTGTATAGAGTCCAAGACTCCAAATGAGTAACAAAACCAAGAAAACAAAAGGGTAATTACTTCAGCTATATATAGGAAACAGAAAACTTGGGGGAATTGAAGTACCTCTTGTTTTTCCATTGTGGGAGCAGAAGTCATTCAAACAGGAGGAGAAGATCATTCAAAGTTAAGAGACATTATCAGGAGTAATATGAGCACCTATGAGAAATCAGAAGAAAGACAGGGCGTAAGGAGCTGTAATTCCAATTATAAGAAACTCCACAATTCAATTGCACATTTCAGTGTTACATTTCTTCTGAAGAAAATTGCACATTTCAGTAATCATTTACGCCACCAAATAACTCATCCAGTGACCATTATGTTCATCATACACTAATAACTCAGCTGTATCATTTACATGGCACAATTGCTCCACATAACAATACGTGAGGTTTCAGTGTTCACATAATCTTATTCAAGCACAATTAGTTTTTCTTGGTCTCAAGCTCTAAAGTAAACATCTTAGCTGCCTAGTTTTTTGATTGTGTGATGCTTTAAACTCAATACTCACTTATCCATTTACAGCAATTTAATTATAAAGTTCCCAACTCCATATACAAAGGAACTGAAGTTTCAGGGAGTAAATTCAATTTTAATAAACACCAAACATGCATGTCAGAACGATTTGAAACCATATGATCACCAGCTAAAGATCCCACTCATAAAGAAACAAAAAGGAACCCTAACTGGCTAACTAGAAGCCTAGAAGCCAAAGCTAATCAAGGTCGAACCTGTTTGCAGGAGATGTACACAATCGGGTGCTCCTCCTCGGCCGGAGTACGTACCACTAGTTAAGCCAGCAAACAGTTGGTGACGGCGGGCAGGGATATGTCAGGTGATGGGAGTCTGAGAAATGGCGGTGGAGAAGAAAGAGAGCAAGAGAAACTCTACTACTTCTTCATTTATGGATCGAGAGAGAGAGAAAAGAGAGAGAGAGAGGGAGGAGAGATATGAAGGCAGGCTGCTGTGAGTTTGGGACTACGTGACCTGCATTTGCCCACAAGGTTTTTGTGAGAGAGCGAGCACTCAGAGCTGCAGTGAGTGACTCACCGGGTGTATTGGTACTAAGCGCGCTTTTAGTTTGTCTCGTTTTCGGACCCAAAAAGATCGTTGCAGTTTTCCTTCTTTTGTCAAATCAATCTTTCATTACAATAAATGAAACTTTTTTAAGTATTTATTTTGTACCACCGTTTTGCTGAGGGGCTGCATAGCTTGTCTCTAATTAAAATTATAAAAAATAAAATTAAAATAAAAAAAAGCCCTATATTGTTCAATATTGTCATGTAAATTTTACTCTTCCGCTTCAGAGATTTTAAAAAGCCGGCCTACTCTCTCGATATTTTATTTCTTTTGATCAAATAAACTTCATGAGTTTCGGTACTTAGAACAATCTGAATATTCCAAACGAGAATATCAGACAACACTGTTCACCATATTTTAAATAAAACTCAAATAGATATTAGATGACACCAAAGAGAACACAAAAAACAAACTCCAAGTAAAGTAAAGACAATTCAGTAGATGTTGGTCTGAACTTGAATAAGTCGTAATTTGGGTCAATGACATTGGAGACATCCGAAATGACTGTTTCGTCTAAACTTTTGCATTCAAAACAAAATTGTTTCCAAAAACCCACCCCGATATGGAAGCACTCAAAAGCCTAACCAATAACCCAATGTGTAAGCCCAAGAGCATGCAGAGCCCAAATGAAGGAGACAACCCAAATGGAAATGTAGTACGCTAGCTCAGACACATCACCGTCTTTCAACACCATCGCCTTCCAGCACCACCGCCAACGCACACCATCTGAAGGAAATCAAGACTGAGGTTGAGGAGTGGAGCCAGCCATACGCAACCAAGACATCACAAGCAAGAGTCCAGATTCGAACAAAAAACAAAGTGTCGTGGCAGCACCACCTTCGTCATCATAAGAGCTACAATACTAAGTCGTGTTTTGATAGGACTAAAATTTCGATGATCATGGAAATTTCGACCGTCCAAAAAGTGGTTGATAAAATTTTGAAAGAGATTAGTTGAAAAATGTGAAAGTTATTAAGTGCATATATTGAAGAATTTGCATGGATCAACCAATATCCCTCTCCAGTAGTGTTGAGACACAAATAACTTATATAAATGTGTCTAAAACATTGGATATTGCTTTGTACTTACATGTGGTTTTATTACCGTTAATCCATTTTCTTTTGTTTTTAAGAAATAATGCAATGAGAGAAAATCACACACTTTTTGGTTCGAAAGTACTGCATTTAAAGCTAAGAGCACAAGACATGGAATTTGAGCGAGAAAACACTAGTCCAGATTTTCCGACAAACTTTTCCTGCGAGATTTTTCGACGAACTTTCCGATGAGATTTCTGGTGACCGCCACTCATGGAGGCCCTTGTCTCATCCATGGAGGAGCATAGTGGTGAGACTATGTCATATTTGAAATTCAAAGCAATTCCCACCATTTTGTGTTTTTGGAGTGTTGCATCACATGAAGTCAAATTTTGTAAGAGCATCTTAATTAGCATCTTGTCCTATTAGATACCTAGCTAATTTTGGGGAGCTTTAGAGACCAATTCCACACCACACTTGACCCAAAATCTTCATCTCTCTCATCTCCAAGTTCCCATTCACACACACCATTTTCACCACCAAATCTCCATTCCCACCTCCATAACCACCAAATCCATTACCTTTCACCACCACACATCTCACCTAGAGCCTCAATTTCACCATTCATACATCCTAAAGTGCTTGGAGCAAGGAGGAGTAGACACACCATTCATGACATTGGAGACCCATCTCCACCACCACTTCCATCTTCATCATTAGTCATCTCTTACCTTATACTCTTTTACTTTTGATGTATTTTTGGATGTTGAATGTTGTTTCTCTAGATATGAGTGAGTAGTGATTTTGTTGGGGCTAGAGTTGGAAGCCATAGCCAACCTTGTATGAAATTGATGTGATACTATGATTAATGCAATTTTCCAATATCATCTTCACATGCTTATTCAAGAGTTGAATGCATTTATTTAGGTCTACTCAATTTAAGTTTATGTGGTTGTCATGTCATGAAATTTTGTTAAGAGATTGAGTACTTTTTAGCAAGAGAAAGCATGAAAGCACACCATGTGTGCATGTCAGGGTAGTGAGTAAAAATCACCTAGACCTAGGATTGGTTTGTTTGCTTGGTTATCTAAACTTTGATCTTTATGCATCTAGAAACATTGAATTGAGACTTACCTGGTAATAAGATGTGTTCTTAGGTAGTCAATTCTAGACTTAACCGGTTAGAATTGATAACATCAAAGAAGTTTAGGCCTTAGTAATCTTAACCAGATGCTTAGAGGGTAATTGGGTATTGGGATTGCATTACTTGTAGCTTGATCATCAATACATGTAGGGGAGGCTATGGTGGACAACTTAAGCTCTAACTCCCATCCATTTGTCAACAACTTATATAGTTTAGTGTAGTTCATTTTACTTGCTTTAGTAGCTTCTATTTGTTTCAAACCAAATCAAATCAAATCAAAATCAATCACCACACATTTGCACATACCCACCATGAATTTTGATTCCTTTTTGAGCCATTGTTTGTGAATGTATATTTGCATATTCTTCTAGCTTAACTTAGGACTCCCCTAATTAGGATGAGATTTCTCAATCCCTTAGGTTTGACAACCCCTAATCTAAACCCCACTATTCTATTACTTACCTCTTATACTTGGGAGTGGCTTTAATGCTAACAAATAGTGTTGGTTAAGGTGTTTTTATGTGGAAATGACAACCAAGTTTCAAGTCCCCACGTGGGGAGAGTTAATTTTTGTTCAAATTTCTGATCTGAGATGAATTGATGACAAAATATCGTTAATTCTCATGAATATCGAGATTTTCCTAAAATATCGTGATATTTCATGTATTTCGGGCGATAAAATATCGCGATATTTCATGTATTTCAGGCGATATTGTGCAAAAGCTAGAATGAAAATTGATCTTTGAGAGGAGAGGAGAACATAAAGGGGAGGAACCGAAGAGGGAAAACGAGACGGATAGAAAGCGACTGGAAAGGAAACAGGAAGCGGAGATGAACTCTGGGCAGTGCCCATGACTAGCGAAGATACTGCCACTGACTCTGAAAGTGGCTTTCTCTCTAAAGAAAAAAACCCATAAAGAGAGGAAAGGGGTAGGGAAGACATTACTCTCTAGGTATGTTGGATAGTATTTTGTTCAAGAATGGTTTTTGTATGCTCTAAAAGATGACTTTTTCTGTTGACCCTATAGGTTCAGTAGATGTGTTGATCTGAACAAGGTTTTCAACGAAGATTTTGAGGGGCTTTGTGCATTCTTTTTGGCCATTGAGCTCATTGAGAATTGTAAAGTAGGATTTTAGAATTGAGAATTGTCTTGAAGCGAAAAAGAGCTCATTGAACACCATTTATATTCATGAGTCAAATTATTTTTTAATTTTTTAGAGAGAAATAAATAATTCATTAATTGAGGGACAAACATAATTACACAACTTGCAAAAGCAAGTCTGAAAATGTCATAATAACAAAGAGCACATGTCTCCCATTCAATCAAACTAGAAAGAGTGATAGAAAAAACTTTATTTTAAACAAACAACCAAAACCCCTTTCCAGCAAATCTGTGGGCATCAATTAAATCAATTTGCCCCTTTTATTCTTAAATCGTAATCTGCTGGTATTAATTACTACCCTACATAGATTTTCGATAGCTTTTGACAAGCTCAAAAAAAGGGAAAAGAAATAGAGATATCCTTCCCGTCTATAAATCTCAGTCATTCTTTCTCTGGTATGTTACAGTCTTCAGGTTTTTCTAACAATGCCAGCTTCCTTGACATCAGTGAAGAAGGTTAAAGCTCTATCTCTTTTCCGGCCTCAACTTCATGGTTAACAATATATTATTATTTTTTTTCAATTATATTCATAAAAAGAGAAAATTCGTATTCTTCCGTATCAATTCTTTCTTCTAGCCTTGATCTATCATGCTTGCTAATTATACAGTAGTTGTAGTCTTCGTTATTTTTAATTGTTTATTTCTTTGATAAGTATTTCAAAACCATCCTTCCTGATAGCTAGTGATACAAAATTTATCATGACCAATGGTCATATGACTCATATCTAAATCAATATGTATGTACCATTTTATACATTGGGTGAAAGCTTCATATAGTATCAACATTTCAACATGTAGAGTATTACAAATGAGTGAAATGAACTCTATTTGCAGTAATCATAATTGATCGAGATCGATCGTTGTTAAAGTTATTAATTAGTACCATTTAGATTTTTCGTATATATGTTTACCTCAAATGTTATGAACCGTTAATATTCTATATGTGCATCTAGGTATATACGTACGTAAATTAGACCGTTATAACCGTTAATATATATGTGAGAATTTGAACATTAAAATTATTATTCTTGTTGAGGTTTTTCTCAATTTTAGAATATATAGCTAGCTAGTATTGTCTAAGTTCATGTACTAGTTCATTATACATGCATGATGTGCCTGCTTGATTACGAGTTTTGCTTTATAACATCAAGAGTTATGAAAATCTAGAGAAAATTTTGTCGTGTTGATTTGTGTTTTGTTTATGTGATTATGTTGATGTATTGGGATTTTGAGGAATGGCTTCATACCATGTCGTAGGCGAGTCGTGGGTTGCCAAAAGAAGAATACAACTGGACTTTTACTTATGTGTGTCAACATGACCTCAGAAGAATATTTAAAATTTTATTACTCTTTTATTACTTGCATAATAATTTGGATATTGTATCAATGCAAGTATGCGAAATATTAATTTCCTTTTAACAGAATATGATTTAATGTCTCTCATAGCAGTCTTCAACAAGCGAAAGAAGAATGGCAAACAGATACATGGAGAGGGAGAGAAAGGTGAACCATGCATTTCCCTATCAATTTTTTATTTTCCATCAAGAACTAGAATTTATAGAAAAGGCAACGTACGTTTGGTATTTCAGGCGAAGGCAGTTGATCTTCAATCACCCCCTTCTCAAAGTATCAGCAATAGTAGCGGGACAAATGCTTCACATCCCCTTGTAACCAAGTTAGCTCTCTCTCTCTCTCTCTCTCTCTCTCAATTAACAGTAGGTATGCATTTCCTCACAATATGATTCGAATATTTTGCAGCCCTAGCAGGTACGAGCCTTCTCGAAATTTGATCAGGAGGGCCATAAGTTCATTACCAGTAGGCAATTCTTCAACTGCAGTTCATCAGCATCGTGACACACTCAAAAGCACCATCAGTTCACGAACAAAAGAGAAAGAAATCCATACCTCATCATCACTCTCCAACACTAACAAACATCCTCCAGTGCAGGTAATATTACTATTTAGTTAAAACTCCCTATAGCCCTATTGGTTAATCTATATTCCGGCTTCATATATAATTACATACAATTAATCATGGCAGCCAAATATCGTGTTTGGTTCTTTCCCTGCACAACCAAACCAGGCTAAGCAGCAGTTCATGGTTGCCGAAACTAGTAGCACTACTTCCTCACCGCCACATCCCGGCCATGGAATCCTGGGACGAACACCACCACATCCCGACCATGGAATCTTGGGCTGCAAGCCAATAGTATGCAACCTTTAACTTCAAAGTTAACAAGAAAAATGTTAAGTTCACTATGTTAAATATTAGACATCACGTAGAAATTAGTCACAGTGTAATAACATGACATGATAATCAACCTAACTAATTATAAGAAAATTTCATCAAATGATTGTGGCTATATATGTTATATAAGCTGTCATATATATGCTGATTTCTAAATATTATCTAAAATTTGTTTCACCTTAAATTGCTCGTAACCTATGCATGGTTCATTCACTAATGATTCTAGTTTGTTGCTTTAATTTGACTCCCATATGTGCAGGGATATATATATCAGCATGTATCAGCTGGAGTAGTCAACAACCTATCAGCTATGTATACTGTTCCGTATTATTATTATAGTGTATGTTTTTAACTACTAAATAGATGAACTAATATGGACATCGATGCATCATCATCTATATAAATATCATACTTTCCAAGCATCTTTTATCTACTAAACTCCAATCTCATACTCTTAAGGCTCATTGTTTTACTATATATAAATGTCAGACAGGGTGAAATCTGAAAAATGTAAAATATTGACTATAGTTAATTATTATTACTATATATATACAGGAATATCAACATGCATCACTTGGAGAAGTCAACAAGCAACCATATTATAACAACATCCAAAAATCTCAAGATGTATGTTTAATTGTAATTAATAATTAAATAGATGTGCACTTATTATAAATATGACATTTCAATGCCGAATTCCTAGCTAGAGCTAAACTCTAATTTCATTCTTTTCTCAAGCATTAATTTTTTTTATTGATATAAATATTGCATAAGGTGGCGGCGGTTTTTAGATGTTATCTAAATGTGTAATTCATCTAGAATTACTCATAATCTTATGCATCAAAAATCAATAACTTAATTGTGATGACTATATATACAGGGATATCAGCATGCATCACCCGAAGAAATCAACTTGCAACTGTCTTACAATGTCCCCAATTCTTATATGGTATGTCTGTAATTACAACATGATGTCAACATAAATATAACACTACAATGCTATTCTATAATCTTCTACTTGTAGGCATCTTTGGTATTATCATAAATTTGGTGGTTTCAAGATGTTATTCGAGAATAATTCACCTAGAATTACTTGTAAAACTGCATAGACCGATAGCCAACATTTTCAGAAATTTATTCCCATACACATAAACAGATTTATTAATTCATAATAACCAACTTAAAACATTAAAAAGACAATTACATACTCAATGAATTAATTGAAGGCAATAGAGAGTCTATTGAGACTTTGAGAGGTAATATAACGGATCCGGATTCTCTCCTAACAATTGTCTCCTAATACTACCTAATAAGTCAATCTTGACCTTTCATTTTCGACCAACGGTCGAGATCTCTCCAACCTATCTCAAAACCTATTTTCCTATATACTCGACTCATCTCTCTCTCTTACCCTTAAAATCTCATATCGTCTATCATAAAGCAAAAGTATATTTCTTTCTCATCGTTCTCTCTCTCTCGTTCCTGAAGTTTTGCCTCTCTCCGCCAATCAACCGTCGGCGTCGGACTCCTTCTCTCCGGCGACTGCACGGCCTCTCTCTCTCTCTCTCTC
>NC_020496.1:2232446-2239306 GCF_000184155.1 Fragaria vesca subsp. vesca | reverse complement strand
TCTTCCTGTTTCTTACATTATAAAGTAGTGTACTCGTAATGATCTTACTTTTGTCTAATCTAATAGTCTATAGAACAGAGAAACTAAAATAAAAAAACCAAGAGCAAGCAATAGCAATTGTTCTTTTGTCTAATCTAATGTCTACAGAACAGAGAAACTGAAATAAAAAAACAAAGAGCAAGTAATATCAATTGTTTGGGGTACGAGAGAGAGAGAGAGAGAGGTGTCGGTGTCGGAGAGAGGCCGTGCAGTCGCCGGAGAGAAGGAGTCCGACGTCGGCGGTTGATTGGCGGAGAGAGGCAGAACTTCAGGAACGAGAGAGAGAGAACGATGAGAAAGAAACATACTTTTGCTTTATGATAGACGATATGAGATTTTGAGGGTAAGAGAGAGAGAGATGAGTCGAGTATATAGGAAAATAGGTTTTGAGATAGGTTGGAGAGATCTCGACCGTTGGTCGAAAATGAAAGGTCAAGATTGACTTATTAGGTAGTATTAGGAGACAATTGTTAGGAGAGAATCCGGATCCTAATATAACTACTGACCTCAATATTGCCCCCAACCCAATTCTGGGGTTCCGGTCACACAACGACCTTTATTGCGCAATAGACATTATATTGCATGCCCCCAATAGATCCTTGATTTTGGGTTCTCATCACCGAACCCATGTATAGATACCCTGTATTTCCCCTAGTAGACCCCTATTCCCCCCTAATAGATCTTCGAATCCGGATATAGAGCATCAGAGGCCTATTGCCCCTAATAGACCATCTATTGCCCTGGGCCCTAATAGACCTTAAACCCTCCTGAAACTAATCTCTCCATCAAGACATGTGAATAACAATAACACGCTATTCAATTGTTGCATCAAAATCGTCAGCTCGGCGCTCTTGCCGGAGATCTTGGCAGTAACAGCAATCGTACTTTGAAATGGCTCTGATCAAGGGCTGGAGAAGTCAAGAGCCTGAGCTTGAATTCAAAGGAGGAGACGGACCAAGATCGGCGGGAGAGAGAGGTGGAGAGGAAGGAGTCGTCGTTAGTTAAGGAGGTGAGAGCGGTGTTAGGCTTCCAAAAGGCAGAGACACACGTGGGAGCGAATCTGAGGGTGGAGGTATGGGCGGAGTGTTGGAACTTATGTGGTATTTATCCCACATTGAAGAAGAATTAAATGTGTGAGTCTTTATATGGAAACACCCATGTGACTCATTAAATGGATGATAGGCCTAGTATGGGCTTGGTGGGCTTTCTATTGGGTTTCCAATAGAAATAAATAAATATATAAATATATATATTTAATAAAAGTCAAAGATTGGGCCTTGGGCCTTGTGGCTCTTGGGCTCTGTTGATTAAATCCGAATTTAATTTTTTGAAAATTAATATTATTTAATTTAATTAATATCAAAAGACGTCGGGCAGTTGTGTCTGTCTGAACAGTTATACCTGTTCAAATTGATTTTTATATAAAGACGACTTCTGTTGTTGTTTTGATCATCGAATCATTCTTCTTCTTCTTCCTCCCCAAAACTATTTCTTCTGAAGCATAAAGTAAATTCGCCAGGGTCAAGTTCTTGTGCAAGAACTTGAACCAGATAGTTGTATCCTTTAGATAGACGTCCGAAACTGCAACACAAGTGGGGACGAATTTCTGTCTTAGGTCACTGCAAGGCAGGCCTCTATCTGATCAATCAAGTTAGTGTTGTTTGTTTTCATTGTTAATTTTTCAATTTCGTTTTGATTTCATTGTTATATATATACTGTTTTTGAACGGATATTGGATTGGTTCTAACACGGAGAGGTGTTGAGACTTGAGGAGAGGAGAGGGAGAGAAGGTGAGAGAGTGAAGGCGGCCCGCGTTCTACATTTTCAAGGCTTAGTCGTCGATGTCTAACTGTCGGAGAGCGAAGAACCAATAGTGAGAGTATGAGAGAAACTAAGGCCTCGAAGAGTCTGTCGAGGGAGAGACAGGCCTGAAAGAAGGAGGAAGGGGTATTTTGGTTAGTAAAAATATGAAAAAAACTTGAAAGTTTGCATTTCTGTTATGGCACCGTTTTGACAAAGCAAATAGAGTTGTCAATGACGCACTCTTTGCTAATTTGCGCATGTTAGAATACGTTACTTTTTGTAATTTGAGGTTTAGGCTCTATGTCCCCCCTTGTACTCTATGATTTCATTAATTAAAGATTAAGGGCAGCCGCACCGGCCCTTTTTCGAACAACAAAAGGGTTAGTGGGAATTTGATAATCTTTTTCTGTTAGCAGGAAAAAAAATCTCTAGAATTATGACTCTTGAGCATTTTCTATGTACAGTGATATCAGTATGCATGCCTCGCTTAAAGATCGATTAACACATGCACTGCATAATTCCCCTTCATAATATATGTTTGCAATTTAATTACCAAACATACATCAATTTACACATTGTATAATTCCCCCTTCGTTATTAGATCCTCTGCTATATAACATTTGAACACCAAATCATAGGTCCAAATTCTGATCCGATATTTTCTGCTCTTTGGTTTGCTTTTCATATATATGATGTGACATGCAACTCATGTGTACCTCGCTCGATATTGCTAAATGAATTTACTTATGGATTTTAAATGCTCTTAGATTGATCTTTCTAACGTGGAACTTGGTTATGACATTTCATATCTGATTATGTAAATCACCACAGCGAAGGACAGTTATCAACCAATCTAAGGCAAAACCATCCACAAGCACGAGTGTGGAGTTTCTTCCGGGAAGGGTTCATACGGTAAGTGATGCACTACGTACTCTATATATCCTACATGCAATATAGACATTCCACAGTGTAATATATTATTGCATTTATGTTGGCCTCAATATTGTAGTCGATCTATAATTTGAATATATATGTCAAGCGTGCATAACTTGGTGACAACAATTGTTGCTAATATATTGCTCAAAAGTACTTATTAATAAGATGCACCACAGGTACAATCACAAAGAGAGAGAGGAGATTTCCAACGCCAGAACCTAGCGCCTGCTACTCAACAACAGCAAGGCTGGCCTAATCTATACACCTTATTTCCTCCTCTTCCTCCTCCTTCTTCTTCTTCTCCTCCTCCTCCTCAGGTATGAATGAACTGACTTCCTTATGATGTAGGAAATTATTTTGCTTCCAGATTGGTACTTCTTGTGCTTGTAATCCTTGTATGCATATGAGTACGTACACAGAGTACTGTACCAGTAATTTACTGTCTTCCCTTAACTACTACAGAATTTATATTGAATGCAGGTCTTTGGTGGCAAGGGAAAGTTCGGAGAGGACCCTAACGATCCTTACTACCCCTTACCCGCACATTTCATCAACATGGATGAGTTCAGTTGATGATCAATTACTGAGTTGCTGTAGCATGAACTTGGATTATCTAATGCACTTTGCTTTGAAAATGATGGACATTAAGTAGTTATTATTACATTCAGTATGTTTTCTGAATTTTTTACCGCTTACATGAAGTGGGGATAAAACATCGGAAATTTTTTCTTCAAAATTTCTAATTCTATACATATTTCACTTTCAAGTTTAACGGATTGTTTAAGAGCTAATGATCCTCCAACAGAGCCAGCAGGAATCACAATGGAGAATATATTATATATGGCTAGAACCAGTATTGGAAGACTGGAAGTGAACTAATGATCCTCCAAGAATTCTTCCCACCATCAACATCGATCGGTAATAACAAAGTAACAAACAACAAGGAATGAATTCGAAAGAGGAAAAAGAAGGATGAAGAGCGAAGAGGCCGGGGTGAAATTGCAGGAATTAATAATCTTGATAGATAGAACTCGATCGAACAGAAAAATTGTCCACAAAATAGTACAGAGTTAAAAGAACAAGCAAGGAGGTCCTTATTTCGAAAACATAAAAGAAACAAAAGTACAAGCAAGAGGGTCAGATGACCTAAAATTTGTCATGCTCCTCAAAAGATAAAATCTTTGGAGTCCAATATCTTGGACATAGCAGGGCCATCATGCCACAACGGATTACTCTCATCAGTCTCATGCACTTCATCATCAATCTTTCTTTTACCTTTTCCAATTTGATCCTGCTACCATGACATTACAGTAAACGAATAAAATTTAAATTAGCCATCTATTATAAATGGAGTGGTACAAAATTAATATTTGTATGACTAATATTCCAATTCATTTGTTATACACACACACACACACCTTTCTTTGAGTTTTCAAATTTCCATTCTGTCTCAGAATGCCACTGGTATTATTGTTGTCACTAGAAGAAATCATGACATTCTTCATTCCAGTCTTGCTTGTCTGAGTATTGTATGTTCGGAAGAGTCGAAGAGACAAAGGAAAAATACTAGTTAGATAAGTAGAGAAATACTTGTTTAACTGATCATGTTACGTACTATACGTACCTGAGTTTTCTGGGTAATGGAATTTTCAGTTGACCACTTGTTGTGACAGCTGCTATTGGTATTGCTAGTACCAAACATGATCACACCCTGGCTATTCTGAATATTGTTCTATGTAAGGGAACGAAACAATTCTTGTTAGATAAGTAGAGAAAATAGGAAAAAATTAAGTTCAAGATGAACAAGGAAATCCAAAAAGGTTCAATGATATTGTAGTCCTAAAAAGGCTTAATAGGACATGGTGAAAGATAGATTTTATAGTTTTATAGGTCGTATGGGAGGAAATGGGATTCAAAACTTATATGAAACAGAAAATATTTACATCTCAACACAAACTATATGGCTATAATTATATATATGCATTTCTAAAGAAGTGAATGCATTTTGTTAATCGCATACCAGTGTTGATGAATATTGAGGCTGCTGGTTTGGCTCCGTTGTCATTCTTTGACGTCGCTGTATATATATGAAGGAAAAAAAAAAAAAAAACCCAGTTATAAGGAAGTGTGTGCTGATAAAGCATTCAGTTCGCATAAAAGAATTAGTACCTGCTGGATAGGAGCATAATTATAGTAATTGGCATGTGAAATTTGAGCTCCAGGGTATGGAAGCTGGATGACTCCTCCAGATTGGTAAATGGATTTCGAGCTGGAAGCTGCTGCTAGGGGGAGGTTGCTACTGTTAAACTGAAACTTCGCTTTCCCTTGGGAGGATGACATGTTCTTACCAAGCAGCATTGCCTGCAGGTTTACAAGTTTTCAGCGAATGTTCAAGAAATAGGGGTGAGTGAATTCATTATAACAATGCGCTTTCACTTGTTTGAGGCTGCCTTGGAACACCTTGTACATAGCATACTCATTGTGAAGCTATTTGTTCATATAATCATACTTCTACAGAAAAATACTTACTTTCCGATTTGTGACGCGCTGCAATGCAGTTTGGAGTTTCTTCTCAGACCACAATACCTGAGCTAGTGAAGGATCATTGCCTGGCTCATACTCCCTTCAAATAACATCTCATACAATTCTTAAAATCTATACTTGCAAGTCTTAATGGAAAAGCTGAAACAACACGTATGCATGTTGATTAGATAAGGATACATGGTGATCGATCAAGGAACATGTACCTGAGCTTTAATGCGAGCAGCTCTATATCAATTCTGGATGATTTTAACTCCAGTTGGAGAGACTATATATAATTTACATACAAGGAATTAAGAAACAACAGCAAATGAATTAGCTAGTGAAAGGATTAATTACTGCCAAATGGTATCAATACGTATATCATTATCACGCAAAGAAGTACTTACCTTAATGCTGCATACATACGAGTATAAGGCTCATCAAGTAGACCAGGAGAAAGGGGTTTTCCATGAGAGCAAAGGAAAATAATGTGTTATTAATTAATATGGATAAATAAAACAAACAAACAGCAGGTGGTGCTTATTTTCATGTATATATGTTTTCTTTTCTTTTTTGCAATCGATCTACAGGTTTATCCCTATACGTTTAAACACTTTTAAAGTTAAAGGATTATTTCGATCAGTGAAAAAAATTATGTTTTGGGTACGAGAAAAGTGCTCTCTTAAAGTTTATATGCATGCACATAGTTATTTCAAATATTTATTACTACCACATCTCCATCGTTTGAAATCAATTAAGACAAGTATATATATGGTTCAAAAATAAGTGTGAAGAGAGTTCCGGACAGTAATTATGTTGTAATAGAAAGTACATCTATACGTATGGTTTTTTCCCATAACACTTCATCAAGCTTGTGATAACCCATGTATAACGTACGTTGGTATTCATTTAGACTAAAACATGCATACTATAGGGTTTTCTATTCTACTTTCTTTGCCAACCATAAGAATCAAATGCAAATTAACGGGCAAAAAACTCTAGACTGTCTCCTCTGTGTGTATGTTCTTGAGAGAGAGAGAGAGAGAGGCCTAACGTACTGGTTTTCATAGGCTACCAGCTGGTCTCTCTTGTATTGGCAGTACAACCTTTTGTTGGTTTCGGCCAGCTTTTCCTGATACAAATAACAGAAGAAATTACCATTTGATTAGTAATAAGAAGAAAAAAGTACTCTGTATTATTGTTTAACTTAGGAAGAAGTTCATTCATGGTCATGGACCGAGAAAAATACCTGTATACTTGTGTCACCGCTACCATAATTAAGCCCCATCAGCCTGATGAAATAGAAAACAATATCAAGTTTTTACAGAACGTACAAAAAATGATCGAAAACAACACAGAGACACTTGGATACACAATGAAACTATTGTAGTTATCGCCATTTTCACAGAGATTTCGCGGGGATCACCCGGAAAGAGATCAATATAACTCAGGCACAACACATAATAGTTCATGATTTGAAAGACAAATGGAATGATAAATTTTAATAGAGACATATATATATATATAGGCCGGATGTAGAGCGGACGTCCGCACTTCGG
>NC_020496.1:2230350-2232212 GCF_000184155.1 Fragaria vesca subsp. vesca | reverse complement strand
AAACTTGTCGCTGGCCAGTCCTGGAAGGAGAGAAACCGTCCTAGAAGCCTGTGCTGTCGTCCGGGAAGGAGAGAAGCCGTCGCCGGCGTGAGACGACAGAGAACGGACGAAGTCAGCACTTTAAGCCAGAGTGCGGACGTCCGCTCTCTATCCTTTCTGTATATATATATATATATATATACATATTTCAATCACTTTTTGGACTTGTGATATTGATCCCATATAAATTCGAACTACATGCTTTTATATGTCACTTTCGCATTCACATTTTCTTTCTCTACAATGTACGTTTAAACTGGAAATGTACTCGATTAGTTAGGTTTGGCTCGCCGATCTAGGATTTCGAAATAAAATTTCCCTCTCATTTTGGCCCTTGAGAAGTGTGTCCTGAAAATTGGCTTAACCCAATCGAAATAAACTTAAAATCTTAAACAATTAATTTTTCTCACCCATCCACTAAACTTAAAAAATCCAATTAGTTCCCGGAAATGGTATAGTTTCCGAATTTTTTTCCAATGAGATTTCCATTCTTGATGTAATAAAAAATGGAAATCTTTGAATTCCGGTGTAAAAAAAAGTTCAAAATTTAGGAATCGAACATATTTTGAAATCCACCTTTGCAGGTCAGTGTTCTTCCCAAAATCGCCAATGCTACTTAATCTGATCACAAGTCCGATACAATTACATCTACCACCACAATTGCCCGACCATCACCGACCACGACCCATCTCAACTTATCCCCTTCCCTCCACACCCCAAACTAGCACCTCGTGCCGTTGATCACACTAGCTTGCACAATTGCTCGTTGATTAGATGAAACCGCCAAGCCCCATCTCTAATCACCGTCACCACTACAACAGTACACTACCACCTATATCTCTCTATCCCATCGAAATAACATTGAAATTTCATCACACATAAAACTAAAATAGCTAATTACGTACAAAAATTAATGATATATAGCATAATCTTTTCTTTTCAAAATTATATAATTTTGAAATCAGATCAAAATCTTTTGTTCTAAGCGTGTTGTGAAAACATAAAGTTCTTTCGAAATCAAAACTCAAAAATATAAATCTATGAAAATATGTTAACTTCATTTGAAAGCTGTGGGGTCCCGTAAGTGGTACAACAAATCTATAAAAGCAAACAAGGATCTAGGATCGATCCTTACGGACTTCGGATGCAGCTCAAGGCCTAAACACAATAAGAAAACAATATAGATAAACAATATAGTGAACAATAGAATATAACCTGTTCACGTTCTCGACTCTCTTACGCTTAGAGCTCATCCCCATCAACATATTCTTCAAATTTCGAGTGAAATGAGGAGAGTGCGGCTATACTTTGATGAAGTGAGGTAGCAGGAAGGCCTAAAGCAAAAGAGAAGCAAAAACTAGAAGCCTTGTTTCATATTGTACTAAGACCTCATGTTTCTAGGGTATATATACGAGTCTACGTACCCAGAGGAAAAATTCAAGTCTCTATTTCTATTTGTTGTAAATATGTATTTAAAATCCAGACAAAAGTGTGTTTGCTTAGTAAGCTTGCTCAAGAAATTTGCATGGAATTACTTCTTACGTGCAATGTAACTTGTCACAATTGCCAGAGCGAATTACTAATGAGAACGTGACACGTTAACTGGTACGAGTTTCTAGACTGTTCAGTTAAGGGTAATTTTGGAATTCGAGTGTGTAATGCTATTGCTGGATTATTGATTATGCCACTTCAGGTGCAAGTTTAATATGGTAACTATCTCACCCATTTATTGAAAACATAGGTAATGAACCCACATTTAAACCTCCAAGCCGATTATGGTAGGTTTACTAATGTTTTCCTTTTTCTCTAGATTCATTTTTTTT
>NC_020496.1:2223155-2229124 GCF_000184155.1 Fragaria vesca subsp. vesca | reverse complement strand
TGTTTGATCACTCTTGTTTACTTGTCCGGGTTGTGTATGATCAACTCCGACCTATCACCGAATTGTGTTTGATCAATCCGAGGCCTTTTCCGAATTGTGTTTGATCAATTCGTGGCTTTTCCGAATTGTGTATGATCAATCCGAAGGACAAACCATTAAAAACATTGTTTGTGACCTCTATCGAGTCTCATAACAGCTTGGTTTTGTATGCAAGAGCAATGTAACATTCTGCTCCTTTGAGTTTTGACGTACTCGATGCCTAAGGCGAATCTTCGCTTGGTATCTGTGGAACATTTCATTGGAAATGATTAAACCACATGTTTTGACCCCCAGGCTAACAAGCCTAAATGCCAAGATTTCACATCTCATACGCTCAAAGTCTTTGAAGCGCCACAGCGACAAAAGCCTTCAATGGCAATCTGTGCAAAAAGTAATGACCACAAAGTACTGTGGAATGCACTCATGGAGCGTTTCTCGAAACGTTTATATAACTCTACTTGTTGAGTTAGTAGTCAAGTGATTTGCTTACCACCTTAATTGACTACATATTGTCGATGATCTTTTGTGGCATCATGATGCATAATCTTTAGCGGATTCGATCATCATCAAGTTCTCTAGGTCCTCCAAGTTGGTTTGGAATTACCAACGAGACTTGATTTTGATCATACAAACAAGAATTGTATATACGCTAATGTGATAAACTTATTTGGGATTATCCCCTAATGTGGGGACAACAATATGGGTCATGGCAACGGTAGAAAACACCATGCCGATGTCTAGAAAAGAGGGGGAGGTGCCGTCGGCCCTAATGGCGACACTCCTGATCTAGACACTAAGTATATTTCTCAAAACTACTCACGTCAGCTCATGAGAATGCAACCGTTGTGGATCTTTGGATCACTGGTTCAAGATTGTCAAGCTTCTTCAAATTGTGAATGCATACAAAAAGATACGAAAAATCAATATGAGGACAAGAACGTCATCCTTATGATAGCGAATTTCAAAGATTCGGATCCTGCTCTAGCTACTCATGACTTTGACGTCATCGGCTAGATATTGATTTTCGTTCCAAGCTATATATACTAAGGCGTTGTATCAACGTCCTTCGTCTATTTGAGATCTCGATGTACTCACATTGGCAATAATGAATGCCTTGAGAATTTTTTCGAAGTTATGAAACTATTGTCCTCTTATGGTTCGTATTGATTTACAAACAAGATGTACATTTTTACATCATTCTTAGAAGCATGGCATATTTACAATCTACATGGTTAGATTGTGCCGTTTTGGTCTCTTCCAAGTGAAGATGACGCACGGCCTTGCATCTTCAAGAAGGATCGCTAACTTGTTTCCGGTTAAATCTTCTACCCTTTAGTGGATTTTCCATCATCAATTGTTCAACTAGGCTCATCCAAGCTCAGTGTGATGTCATAGAATTGTCCGAAATTAAGGAGATAGTGGTTTCAAGTGTGCCTCGCACTACCGACCCTCCACAGACATGTCTGGTCATACTGACTTAGAGTTACCGAAAGTTTTTGATTTTGGATCCC
The DNA here is from genome assembly GCF_000184155.1 of Fragaria vesca subsp. vesca. Lineage (NCBI taxonomy): Eukaryota > Viridiplantae > Streptophyta > Magnoliopsida > Rosales > Rosaceae > Fragaria > Fragaria vesca. Next base: position 2,227,574 of record NC_020496.1, on the reverse strand, counting down.
CCTACGCTATTAAACCAATTGCCGTCTTGCAAAAGACGTTGAAGACTTATCAAAACCGGAAAATTATCATCATGATCGAATCCTCTAGGTCTTCTAAGTTAGTTTGTGTTCATGTCAGGGAGCTTTTGCTAACTAGTCATGGAGTTTACGACCTTAGAACGACTGAAAGGACTTGGTTTTGATCATACACACGTCACTTTTGGCTAAGGCAAAAGCCTACACGCCACCTGCAAGCTTCACAGCTTCGCACATGCCAATTCTGCGAAAAATAGCAATCTGTCCTTTCTGGACAGTAAACTTTGTTTGAGCTTTGTGAACAGCTCCAGACTAACCAGACAGTGAGCTTTATATCATTGGAAAGCTCTACGAGTCTAGTTTTCATAACTTTTCGCGGTTCGTTCATATCTATTTTAACGAAGAAGTTATGGCTATTTTAGTACATAAAGGTCATTCTGCGCGGAAATTTTTATGCACTCTCGGGATTGCAGCTTTTCGTAGCTTCTTTCAATCCTTCTAAATAGTTCAAGTGGAACTATTAACTCGCCTATCTACTCCTTCTTGTAGATATGTCTCATCGAGACATTAAGTGATTCGCAGATAGTGGAACTATCCACAACATTCTAAGGAACCGGCAACTATCTTTGGATTTTGTGCCTTTGTAAATCTTCTGTGACTACAATGATTGAATCATACCGGTCATTCATGGACGCAGTTTAGCTTAAATCTTGATGCATCATGGCACCATGATCAATGTCACAAATACCCTCTATGCATTGAGAGGCAATCGAACCATATTGAGCTTTAAAGACATTCCTGCTAATAATTTTCATTTGAAAACACATTGTGAGAATGAACAAGAATTCTTTTGTGTATACCTTCTCATGAAATGCGGACTGAAGCGCATCTTGGAGAAATTCATGAGTCAATCTAGTGGACTGTATGTCATTACGATTCGAATATCGAAACATGATATTTGGGACACTAACTCATATAGTCTTTGGTTTGACCAAATTAGTCAACTTGGAAGAGATATAATGGTCCAAATTTTGAGAAATTTTCATGGACATCCATTCTTCCGCTCAAAACGAAGACATTCGAGATCTAACATCACCATGAAGCATGGTGGTGACCCGGGGGACATTGACGTCACCCGAACACGACTCCAACTTCCTGGAGGTCGTCTAGTCAATTCCTCAAGCAATTGAGGTGCACCGGCCTTCCCTCTATGTCGCATTGGCCCCCTGTAATGCTCATTGCCCGTTTTGAAAGCCTATTGTTTAGCTAAATTAGGAGTGAGACCCTCCTACGCTAAATAACACAAAAGTGAACATTCTATTCTTACATCAAACTATGTAGATAGATACAACCAACTTGCGGACACCTTTTTATGTTTTATGGTGTTGGTTGAAGTGTTAACACACTGGTCACATGTTACACTATTATCTACTGTTTATGCTGCTTATACTTCTACGGGCTCACTACCCATTCTTTAAAGAAGTTTATTGAGATGTAAGTTGAAGTGTCTTGTATCCCATGTTCACACGCAATACGGTCTCACCGAGGCTACGACCAAGCAACTTTAGCTTGTCGGTTGAACATTATTGCATGCAGCTTTACTATTCTTCTACGACCCACCATCATTGAATATTTTTGTACTACAGCTCGTGACTGTGTATCAGGATTGCAATCCTTGAGCTCAAACAAGATTGAAACGGATCTTCAATCCTTGAGCTCGGCTAAATGTTATTTCTAGGTGCCAAATTACATTGCCACTGCGTACAATGATGGGTCATTTGAGATGAATAAGTATTTAAGTTGGATATGAACCTCCACCTATAATCCGCATATGTAGAAACCTTGCCAAGCGATCTCTTTCACCGCTATATTGCGAATGATCATTTTGATGAGACAATATTCCCGCCGTTAGGGGGAGATAAGAACACAAGTGTTCAAGTGGAACGACGTGAATTATTGTGGTTTGTCCCCACTAAGTCTCATCTTGATCCCAAATGCTTAAAGTGTTAAAGTGACGAGATCACATGCTGCAGATATGTCTGCAAGGATTGATGTCCTACAAAAGGACATAGTGCGACCAAAAGGTGTTGATCTTGACTCCATCACCATGGATGGTGATGTAATGACGCCATATAGTGGCAAAATTGGTGTCATAAGGCCGTGTGGCTCCCCAAAAGGAAGGAGGCCCTTAGGTTCGATACTTTCTCGCACTAGGAAGAAAGCGAGCTTGGCACAACCTAATTCATTGATTAGTGATACTCAAATCCGTCTCATGAAGTCTGAATTGTGATTATCGTTGGGGGACGCCTCAATGTCAAATCCAATCCATATAGAGATCTCTACAAGTATTACACTAGTGTACATGAGGACGTGGGATAATAAGTCTACTATCGAACCACCCCTTCGTTGATGGATATCAACTTATTAGTTGATTGGCCTAATGGAAAGATGTGATCTAGCATTAATAAAGAGATAGGTCCTTGGGCAGGTGATGCCGACACCGCAAGCTAAACCTTATCAACTATGTCTTTGTTAAATAGCGTAGTAAGAACAAGAGTTTAGACTCACCTTATGGCGCAAGGTCTCTCACTATCACGCACTGGGATCGACTACGATGAGATATGCTCTCGTAATGGATGTCATTGAACTCCACTACTTTGTCAGTTTGGTAGTTTCCGAATAACTGAACATGCAGCCTATGAATGTGGTCATAATAACATCTCTATGGGATCAGAGATATACATGAAGGTCTTAAACGGACTTCATTCATCTCAATCAAGTGGCTCCAGACCACAAGAGCATACGTTTGCTAAATGTATTGAAACGCACATGGACTCTACTTGATTTGGAAGGGATATGGTGAATTATGCCTTTGTGTGTTCATTCCGGATTTACATGGACTCTTGATGGATCAAGAGATGCCAATATGTATCAACATCCGAAGAAAAAGATCTTGGGAAGACACGGTCTCAATAAGACACTCGATGACTGTATTGATGATGATTTTCCATCAATCGGCTTAGGCGCTCTTACGAAAGTGAGGCCTACATATACTCCCATGATTAGTCAAGGTCTTTGCTCTAAAGAGAGATCCGTTGTTTTGTTTAAAGCAAGATGACAAATATGTGTTAAGAGATGGAGTTCCCATCTAAGTACAATAAGACGCATCAATGTACTCAACACAATACGAAAGACTTGACATCTCATTCGCTATGAAAAGTTGTAAAGCTAAGTGTAGCTATGCGCCCACGCAACGCCAATGTAATGGCAGTAACTCCTTTTTCAATACTTAATGGTATGAAAGGTTTAGGCTTATTCTATCCCTACATAAGAAAGACACATCAAAAGCAAAATCAGAATCTGTCAAGTTTCGTAGGTCAAGCTTCACGAGACCTACAGGAAACCTCACTCACTGGAAAATGGTGAAACTAGTACCATTGGAAAGATCTATGTGTCTACCTTCCAGGGACACCAACCATTTGATCATACCTATCATATTGAGTGAGTTATGGCCGTTTTCGTAAAGTATGACGAATCTGTCCGAGAATCTGATTTTGGCAAAATTGTCAACTTTGACGGGACTTTGTGAATAGCTCCTGACGAACCAGAACGTGTGTAATATACGGTTGGAAAGCTAAATGAGTCTAGTTTCCAAAACCGTTTACGGTTCATTCATATGTATTTCCTAGAGGAAGTTACGACTGTTCTAGTAACTGAAGGTCATGCTGCGCGGAGATCTGATTTCCTGCACGAACTTATGTTTTGAGTTCACAAGCGGTCTTCTCCTCAAGATCTAAGTGTAAAAGATCATTTGAGGACAATACGGCATGATTTAGTTAATCATTGTCTAATGCCACATTTGAAGACATGTTAAAGAGCATTGACATGCTAAGTTATTGAAATTTCCGTAATTAGTAAGAATCAGGAAGAACCCTATGATTGATGTAAAGATCAGGGGGATGTGCGAACTTCAGGGGGAGTCTAGCACATACATATATGTCACTATCAAATGTGAAGGGTGCGTTGTACTCTTTTTCTCCTACGATCAAGGTTCGGTTTTTCTCCCACAGAGTTTTTGTGACTTAACGAGGTTTTTGACGAGGCAACAGATCAGCACCATCGGCATATCAGCGCGCGGCAGAAGGGGGAGTGTTCTAGGATATTCTGTATCTTTCTATATATTCTTTATGTGTGTCTTGGCCTTATGTCATTAGGATATGTAGTTTGACTAGATCTATGTATTCATATCTTTACCTTACCATATTGGTATTATATAATTCCCTATATAAAGAGCTCATATCAATGAATAAAATGATGATTCTCTTGCTATCTCTTTGTCTCTACACTTTATCCTTCATCAGAGAGATGTTTCCTCCAAATGTTAATAAGTTTTTTTGGCACTTT
>NC_020496.1:2206699-2222408 GCF_000184155.1 Fragaria vesca subsp. vesca | reverse complement strand
AAAAAAANAAAAAAAAAAAAAAAAAAAACTTAAGAAATTAAAACCAGACTGACTTGAGCACGATTCATATCAAAATTGCTGCCAATAGCAACAACGAGGAGGATATCTTTAAGTTGAATGGAAGCCCGGAATTGTGAAGCTATTACAGGAGCGGTAGGCTGCATCTTGCTATGTTCTCACTGTGGGGGTTTGTGTGGACGACTTTGACATGTAGACAACCAACACCTCTGGTTTTGAAAGTGGTCATTTTGCTGACACTCGAGAACAAGGTTTGGCATATTTGATTTTTGTAGTGAATACTATACAGCCGAGTTTGCAAGTTTCTCTCATTGGTGATAGAACCAATGGCGTTGGTGTTGCTAAGGTCACCAAGTCAACATTAAACATTATGGTTGTTGGTGACGACATTGGTGCATAACTCTGGGTTGCAATTTTGAACCTAAGATTAGACCTAGACCATGTACTCTGGGTTTGAGTTTGTATATATTTTGGGTCTGGTGGTGTCACCTAGTTACAATTTTAATTTTTGGAGTTGTTCAAAGGATATATAATACTGCAATCAGGTGGCTTTAGAGTTTATCTAAGAATTATTCAATCTTGTCATGACGCCCCAGGTCTTAGGTGAGCTAATATTTTGTTATATTATATCTATGGATTAACAATGGACTGACACCTACATTCCCTAAAACTTCGATTCAAAATTGGTTCTTTCCTATTCCCTTTTTTTTTTTTTTTTTTTTTTCAGTTTCAATGTGCAAGACCAAAAGACCAATTACGCCGATATCAACATCAAGGAGTCAAGCCATGACTTCACGCTCTTCAAAAGTCTAGCATTGTGTCACGCTCATTCTCTTTGTCGTCTTCAAGCTCCTCGAGTATCTTGTTGTACGAGGGGAAGATGACGGCGAAAATTATCGTTTAAGCCTTCTAGGTTGGTTATGAAGATAAGGATCAGAGGTTTGCATGGAGACGTACGATCTAATGAAACTTACTACATCTTCTCCCATTTAATATTATTAGTCTACCAAAATATTTTTTTTGCTATATTAGTCGATTGGCTCATCTTAAAGTAATATATAGTAGGGATCCCTTATGTCAAAACTTCATATCTATATAAAATATTTTACATTGCAATCGACTTTAATTGTTCTTTTGTAGGGAATATTAGTCTTCCAATAAATTAAGAATATGTACAAAGAACAAAGAATATAGCAGAATATTGCTTTCGTTAGGGTAGAGCCTTAAAGTTTTTAACCAGTGTGTGGCGGCGACTCTTCATCGGTGCGTGTTGATGGTCGGAGCGATCCAACTTGTTTGGTGGCGAGTCAAAGCTTTGTGGCGGTGAAGTAGATTGGCGATGCTTCAACGGAGGCTATGCATTAGTTGAGCGTCATGGTTGTTTGAGACTCGGTAGGTCAGGTGAGGGGAGGCTAGGTGGCGGGCATCGATCGTTCGAGACTACTGCGCTTGAGATTTTCTGGCGGATGATGGTTGCGGCATATGTGCGTCACGGTTGAGTGCATCACAGGTTGCTTCAGCATGGTTGTCATGTCGCCGGAGATGAGCAGTAGTGCGTGTTCATCCATCATGGATGCAATGTCGTGTGCAACGGGGAGAACGTGGCAATGAAGGCCTACACATATTGATTTACCCGATTTGGGTTAGGTCTTGTTGCTACGCTTTGTTGGAGATCTTGAAGGTGGTGTGCTGCCTCCCTGTGGCGGACACAAATGGTGGAGTTGTCTTCTAGTGACGACCAATTTCTGGCAGAGCGGCAATTATTTTTGAGCGATGGTTTAGGGTCTTTGTTGGTTTGGTATCATTGATTGAGTTACTCGAGTAGGTCTGCCATGGTCTCCTATTCATCTCTAGAGACTATGGTGCTTTTTTGTTGTTAATGCATGTAATGGTATATATACTGATGATTTTGGTATATGATGTTGAAAGGGGTTGTCTTCTTTTAAGGTTGGATGTAAGGATGTACTATGACTTCTTAAATAAGTTTGGTTACAGTTGAGCGTTATCGGTTTGTACTGTTGTAATCATTGGTATGTATTTTATTAATGACAAGAGTAAAACTTCTTTTTCTTTTCTTCTTTTTGATAAAAGAGAGATAACCAACTATGCCCCTTAGTTTCAGTAAGCTCCACAGTGTCACAAAGTAAAGCAAGCAGAATTTAGGCCTTGCAAACCCATATTAAGGCAATAAGTTCCAATTGTTAGGAATCAGTGATATGCAAGGACTTAAATTTCGATATTTTTGATGAAATATCGTCGAAAATTTTGTTCATCACTAGACAATATATATTTCCCATACAAAAGTATTCTCGTTAGAAATTCACGATATATCGCGAAATATCGCCAATTTTGCGAAATTTGTTTGAAATTCCCAATATTTCGTCAATAGTCCAGCCCAAGTTTGAAAATTCTTAGCAAAAATCAAAGGTTCAACACCAAGGGAAATCGAACCTTAGTTGGTTAGTGCATATCCAAACTCCCTACTCATCCACACTGAGCTGTTGCTTGCTAATTGTTAATTTGTACACTTTAATATATATCCTTAATTAATTTCACATTTTCATTATCATTTCTTCTGAAATTTCATTAATTGCATAATACCTCCTTGATATTTTATTCGAAATATCCAATTTTAATACTATCGAAATTTTCATGATTATCGAAATTTTAGTAAAAGTAGAAATTATAAAACACTGCATAGACGATAGGCACACCGATGAAGAATATCAATATAATAAAGGATTATAATCACTTCTCTCTAAAATAACTTGAATACAAATGGCAGATGAGATATAATGGGTCGGATGGAGCGGCTCCGAGTTCTGCGGAGCTCTCTTGCTGCGAAACCTAGCTAGGGTAATGTCCTGGCGCTGCACTCTTTTGTGGGGATGAGGGTTGATTGTAATGTTCACGATCTAGTAAAGATACTAGATCGAGAACGGGGAGTCGTCTCAATGTTGATCGTGTGGCGGCGGCGAGAAATTCTCTTGTTGGTAGCTTGATGGGCTGGAGGAGGTTTCTTCGATCGTGTTTGGTTTTGGTGTCCTCTTTGTGAGTTGATTGGCTCATCTATGAAGAAGCCAATCTTGATGATTTGGTTGCCGGTGGTAGCGGTGTTGGCCTCATGGACTTTGTCGGCAACGGCTGCATCTGTTGGTGCGCTTGGAATCGGTGAGCCGATCGAACCGCTTGACAAGGGCGGTGTTGAGTGGGGCTCGGAGACGAATGCAGTGGGGATCAGGTCTGCATTTCAGGTTGCCCCTGTGGATTTGGGCGACATTGCTGGTGCTCGGTTGTAGGAGCCGTGGGCTGCGGTGGTTGTTGGGTTTGGAGAGGTGCCTCCTGAAAAAAGCAACGTGGAGTGGAGCTTCGAGGTGGATGCAGTGGGGATCCGATTTGCAGCTCCTGTTGGCCAGCTTTGCTTCTGGGCTTCAGGTTGTGGGCCTATGCAATTGTTATTCATGACGGGCCCAAGTGTTGGGCTTGGAGTGTTTCTGGGCTGGATATGGAGGGTGCTTTGACACCCTCATGTGTTACTTCGGCCCTTGTTGTTTTCAGCCCAAGCATCAGATGTGGTTTCACTACTTAGTTCTTAAGTATGTTAGGTGTAAACCAATTGAGATCTTAGACAGCTAATATTCTGTTCGGTGAATTAAATAGTAAGATTGTTTCTTTTATTTCAGGCTCTATATGAGCCTATGTGTATTCGGTGAATGATTGTGCTAAATAAGGAATCTAATTTGGTTAGTCTTATGTTTGGTGTCACTAGGTACAAAAATCAATGAGCTTACGTAACCTCTTGTTTTCATTCTGGTTTCCTTAGACGGTGTTATTGTAGGTATTCAAATTGGTCATCCTTAAATAACATCATCCCTTTAACCATAAACAAAACAAACTACTCTGTAATCCCATGTAACACCAAACATTGGTTAATATTAGTAAAACTTTAGGCACATGAGTCCAAGACAGTCTTAGAAAATAAAGAGGTGTAATGTAGTCTTGAGTGCCAAACGTATTTAGCCTGAAAAAAAAAGCTCCAAACACGTAACATAGACCACCCTTTTGACTCTTAAAATAATGATGAAAGTGGTTTTACCGCCACATCAATTAGACAATGGTCGAGAGATTTGACTGGGGCAGGTTGTAACTGAGTCAACATAATTTTAAGAGTAATGAGATCTTCGAAAATGTAATTAGACTCAGAATAATTAAGCTCTTGTCTGAATAGTGTACGTGACAAAATACAATAAATAAACTTCATTATTTTGAGGGCTAGATTACATAGGCATGCCCATGTCATCAGAGACTGCAAATCGGTCCTCTTCTGCAAATACAAACTTATTGTACTAACAACCACTTCTGATTATCTGAAGTCTTTGCTGGGTGCAGCTTTGACTACTTGCACTTGTATAATATTTCAGGCTGAAGATTCCAAGTCAGTTATTGAAACTTGGACCATTTACATTTCAAGAAACAACTCAGGAACTTCCATATATGCCTTTGGCTCACATGTGCAATATTTGAAGATTTAGTCAATGGTTGCATAGAAAGCAATAGCTAACACAATGACTTTCCAGTTTATTGAATGATTGTATAAAATATACATAAACCCATGGAACAATTGAAAAGAAAGAAATTAGACAAGAAAATCAAATCAGTAACTCGTGTAATCTCGTAAAATTTAAACTCTAAATGTATGCGGCATTTTTCTCAATGTAGCTTTATAAAATCTAGAAATGAAAACATATCCTCCGCCACACTCTGTGGAGTGGAGAGAACTATAAAGAATTTATCAATGAATAACAATTTGACATGAATGAACAAAAATTCTAATATAACTAGAAGGTATGTCGTACGTACTACATACTCGGGAAACGAGAATCTCCCGACTATGATATAAACACTCATCTATGCAGAGTGAAGCACTCCAAAAGTGTCATGACTAAGGTCTGAATGTTACTCCTTTGGTTTCACCGCACCCCATTATAGATGAAGGCAAGTTTCCAATCCTGTCTATTCCTTCTGCAAACACCACACCCATTCCCATATAGAAATGAGACTCTATATGACAATGGAAAGCCCACACACCTGGATTATCTGCCCTGAACCTCAAAGCTGTCCAACCGTATGTATGAACTGGCACAGTGTTCTTCATGATAGGATTCACCAGATTGTACTTTGTGTGATTGTTGATGTCAAACTTTCCTTCCCCATGTCCGAGCACCCAAAAATCGTGACCATGCAAATGCCACGGATGCGTCTCGCTGTTGTTCACATTCATGGTGTTTGCATTTTGCAGGATTACGTCCACTGTTGTGTTGAAATGGAGCCTGTAAATCCCATCACTTGTAGTAGCATTGGTGTTGTTTGCCACTTTGTAAATGTCGTAGTTCACAAAGTCATACCCCTCCGGCGGAGGTGTTTGATCAAATGCGTCGGTGAGATTTTCTTTAAGTGCAATGAGGTAAGGTGTGTGAGGAAGAGTGAATGAGACATTGTTCACTGACCATCGCACATAGCCATTTATCTTGTTTTGGGTGTTGAGGAAAACAATGACTCTGTCAGGGGTTTGGGGAGGGGTATGGATGAAATCTCGGTGTGCCTTAATGGCAAGACTTTGATTTAGCCGGGACTTAACATCGTTCCAGGCCGGGCCTGCTGGCGGTACTGTCGGAGGGGATCTCCTAGGATGGTTAGGATAGTAATTCAAAAAGGCTAAACCAGGTGGGGTGGTGGTGGTGGTGGTGGTGGTGTTGGTGATGGGATTTCGGCTAACAATGTTGGTTGTCATCCAATAGTTTCTTGAAGGGTCTTGGTCTGCTTTTATTATGACAGAATATGTCTCACCAGAATATATGAACAGGTTCTTTACAACAAATGGCTCCACATAATGCCCATCTGCTTCAACCACTGTCATATTATGACCCTGCATCATAGAGTTTCAATGTTAATTGTATGCTTCCGGTAAAAAAAACTTTCCGATAATTGATACTATTGTGTTACATTATCAGACTATATGAATATATATGATTTACCTCTATTTGGAAACTGAGGGCTGACAGAGCAGTCAAGCTAGCAATCCTTAGCCGATAAGTTTTGCCAGGGATTACAGTCACTGCATAAGGAGAGCAGTCAGGACTAGATGCGTTACAAGCACCAGCTTCTAAGCTTGGAGTGGCGAGGCTAGAGCAGTTGAATCTTCCTCTCCCTTGTATCAAAAGTGACTGAAATTTACAAGAAAGGAAAACCGATTAGCAACCAAAGTTACTATGGGAAATAGTGCTGATGAAATTTATTACCAAAAGTGTAGGTGGAAATTACCTGAGGTTCCCCAACCCAGACAAACGGATTGGAAGACAGTCCTACTGCATGTTCATAAGTGCTTCTGTGGTACCAATCAGTGAGTATGATGCTTCGATCATAATCGTAGAAAAAGGGCTCGGTTTCTCCTTCAGGAACCGCTACTCGGATTGCTCCATACAAGCCAGCTTCTCTTTGCATTCCATAGTGAGCATGGTACAGATAACTTCCAGGCTGCAAATTAAAAAGGCAATTAATGATATGAGTACGTAGTTTCATTTTAAGGCAATTAAAGGCAATTCATTTGAAGGATCAGTATACTTATATGAGTACGTAGTTTCAAAAGTAGGACCCGTTATGTTCTGCATACATTTGTATGTGATTTTTTGGTGATTATAGAAGCACTTTGAATTGCTTAATTATCCGAGATGCTCCTAATTTCTAATGAAGCTCTTTCCCATGAAAATGTGAGGGGCCTAATAACTCATAAGTCATAAACATAGCTCCTAGTGGTTATTGCAGAAAGTACCAAACTTACCCTATCAACAACAAACTGATATTTGAAAGTGTCTCCAGGCAATATTGGACATTGAGTCACTCCTTCGGTTCCATCACTCCACGGTGATCCAATCTGCAACATGTAACAGAAACAAATTAGATACAAATACTGGTCCGAAATACTCGAAAAAATAAACACAATGATTGGAATTTGGAGTATGGACGCACCTGTCTGATGCCATGCCAATGTATGGCTACATTTTCTGTTAACAAAATATTCTTGAGCTCGACGACGACGGTGTCTCCCTGCTGAGCAAGTATGGTTGGTCCTGGAGTTCCGCCATTGATGGTGATAACAAGTTTCTTAAAGCAATCAGGGGACTTGTACTCATACTTCACCTCCCATTTGTAATGCCTAATCCTACCTTCCACTGCCGGAACCTTAACCAAACAGAAGAGTAAACACAGTCCCAGCAATTTAAAAATGCAGCTCGTGCTTTGTAATAGCTGAATCATGTCTTAGAAATATTAGGAGCTCGCTATTGTTTTCTGAATGAAAAGGGAGACTATGCTTTGTTTATATAGTGCTGACCGACGCGAATAGAAGAAATTTGAATGTCTTGGTCAGTTTTGGTGGCTAATGCAAGTATGCAAAAACGTAATGCAGAGAAGCTGGCAACGAGATTACTGCGAAAGTACCCTATATACCAGTTATTGGTTATTATGAAAAGTTGAAGATGACATTTTGGGGAGTTGAGAAGTCTTTGGTCATGATATATATATTTTAACGGTGCATGCTATATTTAACTAGTCAAATTGCATACTCAAGAGCCAGAACCAAGAAACTTGTCTGTAGCTACATGCATACTCGGTCTTAGCCTCTTAGTGCAGCATAAGATTTCACGCGGATTCCTAGCAACCCCCGATTAAGATGCTCATGCTTAATGAGTTAAATCTAATTAAAACCTAAACATGATCTTATTAAAGTAACAAACATTGTGGCAACCAAACAAAATGAGGTTTGGTAGCTCCACACACTCCAAGTCCTACGAGGAATCAAAAAATTAAGCATTGTTCTAAATTCTCCAAGTCTTACATATCTCAATTTCCATTTCTCTCATGTTTCCCTATTTCTTAATTTTTTGATGACGCATACCCTCATGGCGATTTAACAGTTCAAATATTGTTAATTGTAATATTGCCAATAATTTTGTTCACTTACTAATCGATTTGAAAGGTCGCATGCGAATTGTCTGATAGAACATTGATCGGAAACTATATGTGCTTCTAAGCTATGATATTATCTCATGCTAATGAAAGTTATATAAAGTTGTAATGGGTCAAAGTGAGACATGTCAAACATGGATGATATGCTCCATCTGGATTATCCTTGATAGTTTCTCTTTGTTTCGGTCAATTCCTAAAGAAGAAAGTTATATATGGGTGACAAATTTCTTTTTAGTTTTTTTTTTCTTCGATTGGTATGAGGTCATTTTGCAAGGAAACCGATTGTTGGTCTCGGTAGAATTCGTAAGTCACCATCTTATTCGTTCAGTACTGCACTCTACCAAATCTCTTTAATTTGATACATGGATCATTTCCTAAGCAATCCTAATAAAGCAATTACGTACACACTACCTAAATCTATTACTTGAAGCATTGCTGAAAATATATAATCTCCATTTGAGATGATAATAAGATTTGTCAGACGTAGGTTTCTTCATTAGAACTAAGGCTGGGCACTTAGTACCGGAATCTCGATCCCGTACCGATCCCGTCTCGAAAGTTAGCGGGACGGGACGGGACGGGATAGGTTTTGAAAATAGTAATCTCATCCCGTTTCAACATTACCATAACGGGACGGGACTATCCCGAAAAATCTCGTCCCGTCCCGTAATATTAGAATACTTGATTTTATTCATTTTATACTTGATTTTTTAGGTTGCATAGTGTTACAATGCACTCAACCACACTTAATTTGGTCTAAAATAATACTTAATTTTAATTTCATTCATGTTCTTTTTTTTTTGCTTGTGTGATTTTGGATATTTTTAGTTGTTGATTGAGGGTTAATTTTTAATGTGGGATGTTTAGTACTTTTAAAGTGGGATGTAATTTAGCACCTATGCACCTATGTTCTTGTTGATTTTAGTACTTTTAATTTCATCAATGTTCTTTTTTTTTGTGTATTTTTGGATATTTTTTTCCCATTAATTTCATTAATGTTGTTTTAAGGTTAATTTGTCGGGATCCCGATCCCGTCCCGGTCGGGACGTACGGGATAGATTTTTAAAAACGCCTTCCCGTCCTGTCCCGTCCCGTCCTGTTCTTTTATTTTCGGGACGGGACGGGATTCACTAAATCCCGACCCGTCCCGTCCCGTGCCCAGCCCTAATTAGAACTGGTCTAAAAGGACAAGTAGTAGTCCATCTCTATTTAAGAGTACTAGTATTCGCTGGGAAAGTTCTCTACCAGAAGCAAGAATGTTTCCTTCTTTTTGCTGGAGAATGAGACGTGATGATGAATCCATGACATCGAAAATGAATGCCTGCATGTGAAGGTAGTTGGATCCCCAGGGCCATGTATACAGTTATAATTCATGCTACCGAATCAATGTATTGCAATACGTGTATCATTTTCAACCTAATGTAGCACTCAAAGATAATCAAAGATTGCCGATTTGCCGAAAATGCCTATGAACTTATGGGTTTGTCTCTCATGTTATATGATATATGATATCACATACCTATTATAAATATGTTAAACTGTATGACATATACGACTTTTAAAATAGCAAATGATCATTACATAGTTATTTAGTTGTTTATGATAACCACACATTTTGTGAAACATGCTATACCATATGATATAGTAAAATTTTCTATGAACTTATGAAGTCGCAGAAAATAAGCCACGGGAAGTGGAACCGTGAAAGATTACTTGTTTTAATTTTTTGGCCGGTAAAAAAATTAAAAAAAGATTAATACTCAAGAAAGATTCGTACTGCACGTGTTAAAAACCTGTAACGTCAAACTTACCGCTCTCACTCCCTTTCCCTTTTTCAATTCTCATTTTCCCCAAAACCAAATCTCCGATATCCCAAATTCTCCGACGACTCCAAAACCCAAATGGACCCACCCACACCCGAATCCCTCGCCCTCTCCACCGCCGACCCCCTAACCTCTCATTTCACCTCCCTCAACGACCTCGCCCAAGAGCTCGCCTCCCTTCAAGACCTCGCCACGCGCGGCTCCTGGCGCTCCATCCTCGACAAGGTCACACGCGCCCGAGCCCAGTCCCTCCTCACCAAGCCCCACGACCACCTCGTCTACTTCACCTACAACGTCCTCGCCCTCACCAAACTACGTCGTTTCACCGACGCCGCCGGCGAGATCGACTCCCTCGAAGACCTCAACAGCCTCCGCTACAAATACGAAGGCTATCCGGATGTCTACCCGGGCCGGGTCGGGTCCATGGTCCCGTTCTCGCTGCGGTGGATGTACGCGTTGATCCCGATGAAATTGGGCCGGCGGCAGGATGGGCTGGACCGCCTCTATGTCCTGCTGGATTTCGTGAGGCGAAAAGTGAAGGAGAAGAGAGAGATTGGGAGTGTTGATGTGTGGAGGAGGAGGGAGATGTTTGTTATGAATGGCATTATCGGGGTTCATTTGAATCAGAAGGAGCTAGCTGCTTGTTTGAGCTTGATCAAGGAGTTATTGAACCGGGATTATACCGATCCGGTTCTTGTTTCGAAGCTGGGGTATATACAGATGCAAATGGGGGATTTAGAGGGAGCGAAAAGCTCCTTTAATGCGGTGCAGGGGATGGTGGAGAAGGAGGAGGGGAGTGAGATGAGGAATTTGGTGAGTAGGAACAAGGCGTTGGTGTTTATGGTGGGGAAGGATTATGTGTCGGCGGTGAGGGAGTATGAGGAGTGCATTGAGAGGGATGGGAGTGATGTGGTGGCGATTAATAACAAGGCGCTTTGTTTGATGTACTTGAGGGACTTGTCGGATTCGATCAAGGTATTGGAGAGTGCGCTGGAGAGGGTTCCTACAGTGGCGCTGAATGAGACGCTTGTGGTGAATTTGTGTAGTATGTATGAGCTGGCTTATGTTAATCATGGGGATGTTAAGAGGACGCTGAGTAGCTGGATTGCGAGGGTTGCTCCGGATGATTTTGATACGGCTTCTACGAGGATTTGATATCAGGTAGCTTCGTGGCTTTATGATTTGGGTTTATGTATCTTGTGTGTCACACATTGTTGAAGAAATGAGTGAGTTTTGAGGGTAGGACTGAGCTGACAAGTGTAATTTGGTGTCAAGAAATCACCCACTTCTTTGGATGCCTATAAATTCCGGAAAATAGTAATGTTCGAGTATATTTTATTGATTCATACATGCTATTGTGAACTTCTATTTCATTGTTACTGCATTTTGAAACTTGTAAGTTGTTAGCTTAGATCCATAAATCTTAGGACAGCAATTTGATACTGTGATTCTGTTCTTGCTAGACATGTTTATTTAGGATAGGTAACAAGTAACTGAAGCTTATGCAGCTTTGAAGAAAACTAGTTTTCTGATAAGGTCAATGGTCTGCTCAACCTGTTTTGTTAATTTAAATGAGAACATATTACGATGCCTGTAATTTAAGGTGGATAATAACTAGGATTATGTGAGCTTAGAAAGAGACTTTCAGAAATTGAATAGTGTTAGGAGACGGAGGAAGTTCGAAGTTGCTGTGTTTTTGACAATTGGGGAAAGAAATGACAAGAGCGAGAATATAGTAGGATAAGACATATCAAGCTACCAATCCTGGGAATGGACTGCGGGTGGAGTTTAGTTTCAGGGTTGGCCATTGTGCAATGACTTGGAAATATTTATATGCACACCACTGGTCATATTGAAACACTCAATGAGAGATTAAAAAGTAGGAAAAAAAAACAGAATATTTTTGTTTTATTGTCTTGAAATATGACACTCATAAACTGAAGGGAGCTTCTATTCATACCTCCAAAAATGCTACTTGGACCTCTCCGTTTTATCAAGTATTTGTTGACTTTGTCAACTCATATCAAATTACTAATAAAGACACGCAAAAACTCTTCTTATTTTCATAGACAATACACGTTTACGACTATAAATTAAGATCTCATTCTAAAAAAAAAAATACAAATTAAGAATCTATTTAGATAATGAAATCAATAGATCATAGATGGTTTCTTATAAATGTGAAATAGAGGTTCACAAAAAAAAACACTTGGTTTCAAAGACGAAGAGATGATGTATCTAAAAAAATTATTTGATGGGATTTCGGCTAAATAAGATGAAACTAATAGCAAACGACTAGATCAATTGATTGTTCTCGATAACATTCAAGATCTATATATATGAATCACTTTATTTTTCATAAAATATTTGATTTTTTTTTTTTTGGGGATCAAATTGTATTTTTTATATAATGGTTTATCTTTTATTGAACAATGGACATTTTGGGAAAACTAGGGAGGTGTTGATAGCATTTTAGTTTTATGTAAAAGTAAAACTGAAAGATAGCATTAGAGGTCCATTAAGTAGAGAGATCCAAGTAGCATTTTTGGAGGTTTGAATAGAAGCTCCCTAAACTGAAAGATTATTTCTTTTTTACGTGTTTCTGTTGGTTTTGTTATGAGCATTGTTGTGAGCCCCATGAATTATTTTTATTTGTTCAGCAATAGCTCACAGCTATTGCCTCTGGTCAATTCCAAGGCCAAATTATGCAGTTTTATCAAACCTCAGGTTTTTTCCTAGCAGTTTCAACTGCTTGATTTACTAGCATTGGCACAAACATTAACCTTGCATCATTCAACAATCTTGTCTTACGTTGCAAGATGAAATCTTGGACAAGTACCGGTTAGGTTCAATATATTGAATGAAGTTGTCATATGTTTTGACTCCAATAGGAGTCCAGTCTAACTGTTTTTTTAGACCGATTTGCTTATTTGAAATTATTTTGTATTACTAAATCCTGGAATTGTAGAAAACAAGAACACAGGGTCTCTTCTTTTGCATATAGCATATTACTGATATTAGCTTGTAAATATGCATGCTTATGAGCACTGAGCACACATAGTAGGGCACTACGGTCAATTGTTATATGTTGATCAAATTATTAACCTAGTTTTTAGAATCTGAACATAAAACGCGGTTGCCTTGTTTTCTCTAAACCACGTGTTTTACACTTTTACCATATACTCTAATATAGTAGTCTCGTTCCGGGTTCATCCTTGAAGTTTCAATTCATGGTACTCCTTTCAGACCCCCTGACCCTGTAAAAATGCAAAACTATAAATTTCCTGTTGCGCTGATTGGAATTGCTACATTTGACTAGGTTATTCTTTCATTTCAATGAATGCATCTGTACTGCGTTGACCATTTCCCTATTGCTAGGATACGAACTGAAGGTTTCTATGAACTGAAGGTTATGTTGTATTGCTTCAGATATAATGCAGAGGAGGTATGCTATTCCATTCTGGCATTTTTACTATGTTATAAAGTCAGTACTGGTAATTGCAAGACATGAATATCAATATTATTTAAGTAAGCTCATATTCGGTTATCTAAATTTCAGGAATTTCCTGAATATGTTATGCTATTGTATCCTGGTCATAAACTAGTGCTATAGACATCCAGAACATATCTAAGGGTCTTTACTTCTAAATATTACCTGTGGTCATGTGTAGTCCTTATGCTGGTTTAGTACTTACTGTAATGGTCTTGCTTATTTTACGTTCTATTTGCCATCTTTGTTTTGTTTTGTGCCTCCCAATATCTGTAAACTTGCCTTGTAGTCATCTTGCTGTTAAATTATCATCGTAATGCATTTTCTTTTTCTTAGGCCAAATTCCTTTCACCTACCCCTCTTCACCAGTGAGATTGTCCATCATCCAATTTTGTTGCTTTCGAAGTTATCCATATACTTAGCGAAAAAGCATGTTATGTATATGTTTACTTAGTCAAGTGACTCAAGTGGAATGTTTTTGTTGAATGGCCACTATGATTGTTTCGAAGAGAAAAGGCTGAATCATAGCTGGGGTTTGGGAGCAACGACTTTTATCTGAAAATTAAAAGAGGAATTCCAGAGAAGGTGGAATTCAGATAAGGTCGTGCAGGTGGACAAATAGCCATAAGAGGTGTTCAGATAAGAGTTGTTTGACCTCTGACCAATAATTGGCCAAAAGAACCTCTTGGAAAACACCCTTGATCCCCAATTCAAACCCTAATTTATGCAGATGACTCCAGTTGGATACCGTTCTCTCTCTCTCTATCTTCAAGAAGTATAAATCCTTGCAAGTATTGCTTGCTGGGTTAATTTGCTTGTGAGTGTATTTTTCCCGTTTTTCAATTGCAAATTTGCAATCATCTTTATTTTGTACTTTCTGTGTAACAGCTGACTAAATCATAGTTGGAATAGTGTGCCTAGTCCAAACATGTTTATGTATCCTAGTTGGAATAGGGTAGAGATTATAGGGTAGAATCTTCTAACTTTTCCTTGTCTCAATTAGAAAAGAATTTGTCCTAATGGTATTGTGCTTGTAATCCTCTATAAACAGAGATCCCTTGAATGGAACAGCAGCAACTTCTCTTGAATCTCTCTTCTCTGTTCTATTGTTATTCAACTCGACAAGAACACATTCAACCCTTTCCCGTGATCCCCAACACAAACCCTAAATTATTCACACTACGCCGGTTAGATATCACCACGTATAGATTGTCTTCTTCAAGCATGTCAGCTCAGGTTCGACTAAAGGTTGTTAATATAGGATGCCCAGAGAAAGTGAGACTTGATAGTTTGGAAGATGCTACTAGAGGAAGCAAATGTAAAATTTGCGAAGAGAGCCTTGATCACTTTGAGGGTGTAAAAGAATGTATAACTCGCTTGCCCTGCACTCATCTCTTTCATGGAGATTGCATTGTCAAATGGTCAGTGACGAGTCAATTGTGTCCCATTCCCTGGTGCCTATTCCAAATGCCAACAATAGAGATGGAAGAGGTGGCTCAAACTGCTGAGCCGAGGAGGGTGAATTGGCCTGTGGTTCTCGCAGTGTCCACTGGTGGTATATTAGCTGCGATGCTGGCGTGCAGATTGTGGAAGCATAGTAGTTACAGATAGAATTAGCTTATCATGATGTCTTATGAATTTGGAATATAGTTTTGATTGATTCATACATACTCTTGTGAACTTTTAATTCATCGTTACTGCATTTTGATACTTACAGATTGTTAGTTTAAGTCCATAAATCTTCTTGCAAAATTTGATACTATGAATCTGTTCTTACAATATTTGATAACTTTGCTAGACATGTTTCTTTGGGATAGGTAACTAACAAGTATCTAAATTTACACAGCTGTGAAGAAAACTAGTTTTCTGAGGAACATAATATGATGCCTACAATTCAAGGTGGATAATATCTAGGATTGTGGTGGGTTTAGAAAGTGAGATTTTCAGAAATAGAATAGTGTCAACTGTTAATTGTTGATCGAATGATCAACGTAGTTTGCAGAATCTGAACAGAATCAGAATCACGGTTGCCTTGTTTTCTCTAAACCATATGTTTTACCAAAAACTCTAATATGGTGAGAAATTTTTATGTCCTTCAGAGGACTATGTCAGCATGCCTAGTGGTTCTTCTTGGCCAATAGGAAGCCGTCATGTAGTATTTTTTGACATGTCATAATAGGGTAAAATAAGTACTATATTTAACTTTAGTAAATCCAATTTAAAAAAAAATGAATTAAGTAAAACCAAACAAGATCAAACAAAAAAAGAATTCAGATCTAGGGTTCATCATTTCCTTACCAAAAAGAAGAAAAAAAAAATACCTAGCTCTCCAATCTCCATGGTAATTGAAAGA
>NC_020496.1:2196221-2206679 GCF_000184155.1 Fragaria vesca subsp. vesca | reverse complement strand
TTTTTTAAGGATAAAGTTAGATTTACTTAAGTTATATACAGTAATTGTTTTATCTTATTATGACGTGTCAAAAAATATTATATGACGGCTTCTTATTGGCCAAGGAGGACCACTAGGCATGTTGACGTGGTCCTCCTCGAGGATATATAGAAAATGAAATTGTCTTGAAATAATTTTGTTTTGAGATACAGTAATTCATTGGAAATTCAGGCTAGAATAAACTGCTTTCCTTTTCCAATTTGTATTTGGTATCCCTAAACCGATTGGAACCCTAGCCAATTCATTATATATAGCTCTTTACGCACTTCTCCATCCACAAATCCACACCAAGTTGATCCGAAGCAAACAAGCACCAGCCATGGATCTTGAAGCACTAGACATGGATCTCGAAGCAGACATGGACCTCGAAGCACTAGACATGGATCTCGAAGCAGACATGGACCTCGAAGCACCAGCCATGGATCTCGAAGCACTCCAAAAACCCATAAGCAATCAAACTGATGTGGCCATGAAGATAACAAAACAACTCGTTGAATCTGAATTCAAGAACAAGAACATGGTCTACTCCCAATGGCGTAGCTAGGTCATGATTTATACATATAATAATAAGTAAATTGTTGTAAAACAAAAGGAATAGATTGAGAAAGGAGAGAAACAACCAAGAGAATGAGAGAATATGTGTATCTTATTGAGTAGGGAACCATCTCTTATATAGAGATGAGGTCATGATCTAAATTACAATAACAACCCTAGTTGGCTAATTACAAGAATGCCCACTAAATAATAACTATTTACAACATAAATTACAATTTAAGGTTTGATGATCTTGATCAATATGAAGCCATGACTTGTTTTACTGTTTTAGAAATCTACTAACATAATAAAAACTTGTGGGCAGATCAAACAATCTCGCGTACAATCTCATCTTTTTTTTATTGGTTAATGACAATCTCATCTTGTTCTTTTTTTTTTTTTTTTTTTTTTTTTATGTATAGAGGGATTCTATTTATACATTGAAATATAATATATATGAAATCATCAACCAATTGATGTTCGTTGTCATAACCTCACAGGGTCATTTGAACCTTCTGGTTCTAATGTAGCTACGCCCCTGTCTACTCCCCTCTATCCATCCACATCGTCCTGAGCTTAATAGCCACCCGCACAAACAATCCCCAGTTCCTTTCTTTTCTCAACTCCAAGTCCATCGACGACCTCAACTCCCTCGCCTTCAATCTCGTCACTTCCGTGTTGGCCGACTCACCTAGCAGAGGCGGACCCACGTTTGAACTTCACAAACGGTCTCTGGGTTGATGAGTCTACTCCTCTTGAGGAATCATACAAAAAAGTTGCGTTGGATTCATACAAGGCGGCTCTGAACGAGATTCTTCCTCCTGGCTCAGTCCACACTGTGACGGGTCTCATATATGCAAATGCCTTGTACTTCAAGGCAACTTGGAACGACGATTACTTCCATAAACCACCAAAGTCGAAAGACCTTAAGTTTTATCTTCTGAATGGAGACTCAGTGAAGGGAGTGCCTTACATGACTAGTCGTCATGAACACTATATCGCTGTCTTTGACGACTATAAAGTCTTGAGTCTTCGTTACAGGAAATGTGCTCTGGAGGACTTTGACAATGGCACATATAAATTCGACCCTCGATCTTTCTCTATGTTGTGGCTACTTCCTGATGCAAGAGATGGGCTGCCAGCTCTGGCTGAGAGAGTTTGTTCCAAGCCCGGGTTCTTTGACCGCCATCTTAACTGTGAGAGTTTTACGAGTGTTAAGGTGAAGAAATTCTTGATTCCTAAATTTAAGATTTCGTCCCGGTTTGAAGCCGCGGGTGTTCTGCAGAAACTAGGGCTGGGGGGTGCTTGTGATTCAATGGTGATATTTCACGAATCTGTAATAGAGGTTGATGAAAATGGCACCACAGCGGCAGCAGCTACTTGTGCGCAAGAGGAAGAGAGCATGGGTTCGCCCACTAAGCCTAAAGTGATAAAAGAGTTTTTGGCTGATCACCCCTTCATGTTTCTCGTAAGGGAAAACTGCACGGGAACGGTTTTGTTCATTGGGCAGGTACTCAATCCTATTGCAGGCTGATTATCATTTGTGGGAAGACTTGCATATTCTTTCAATACTAGACTGTACACTGTAGTATGTCAATTTTCCTTGTTTGTTTGATTAGTTTGGGTTCTGTTTTTAGTTTAGTAGCCACTTAGCTAGTAGCTAGTACGTTGGTTTCTCATGAAATTGTTTATCTAAGACCAGTAATTTCAAGGGGTTGTCTTGAAATGTTGGAAATAAGACCAGGCTTATGCCTATTTTTATCCCGAATGAAATGGATTACGAAAGGTTCGATCAGAAAAAACTGTTACGATGATAGAAGGTACAGAGCTATCACATCACATTCTCATACTATGAAAATTATCTGTTTCGAACAAATAAATATTCAAATCAACTTTACATTCTCATAAATCCAAGATTTTAGAAGGTGCAGAGCTATCACATCACGAAAATGTAGTTGTTGTTCTTTTACTTATCATTATGATCTCCCTGCTATCAGAATAGCTTCACGTTTGCTATCCTTTGGGTGTGGAACTGAGCGAAAAAGTAGTAAGGGCTTATTCACCCCCTCTAGGACCTTCATAAACCATAAAGCAAGCATTTATCTCCAAAACTACAATTGCTATGAATCCTTTTTGTATCTAATACTGGAACCATGGCCTCCCGTAACAAAACTAGCTAGCTTTTCTTTTTGTGGATAAAGAAACTGGAAAAAATGATGCAAAGTTTAAGCAATACAAGTAGGTGGTGCGACTCATTTACCTCAGAAAGCTTCTACCCAGTAGATCAACAGGCATCAAACCTAGTAATCGAAAAACATGCATCAGACCTCCATCAAGCTAGAACAACACGTAAAGCCGTAAATCGATAGGAACCCTAGTAGTTATATATATGTACAAATGCCTTATCTATGAGATAATTCCTCCTGGCTCATATTTGCGAACCTTGTACTTCAAGGCAACTTGGACGACAATTACTTGAAATATTTTTGTTTTATTGTCTTGAAATATGAGTCCAGTCTAACTGGAGTCCAGACTAACTGTTTTTCCAGATCAATTTGCTTATCTGAAAATATATTGTATTTCTAAATCCTAAAATTGTAGAAAACAGGTACACATGGATTACTTTTCTTTTGCATATAGCATATTACTGATATGAGCTTGTAAATATGTATGCTTATGAGCACTGAGCATACTTAGTAGGCCGGGCACTACGGTCAATTGTTATCTGTTGATCAACTGATACACCTAGTTTTCAGAATCTAATCATAAATCACGGTTGCCTTGTATCCTCTAAACCATATGTTTTACCAGAAACTCTAATATAGATCATCCTTATAGTTTCAATTCATGGTACACCTTTCAGAGTCCTTGACCTGTAATTTTGCAAAACTAGATATTTGCGTTGCGCTGATTGGAATTCTGCATTTCAGACCTTTATTTTTCATTTCAAAGAATGCATATATACTCTTTTGACCATTTCCGTATTGCTAGGATATTAACTGAAGGTTTATATGAAGCGAAGGTTATGTTGTACGTACACTACCAGGACAAGCACTTTAGCCGACTAACAAGTTTCGTCGGCCTGTTAGCTTAATTCGTCGGCTAAGATCTTAGCCGACGAGCCTTCATCGGCTATAGTTTCGTCAAGAAAGGGTCGTCGGCGATGACTTTAGCCGACGACACTAGAAGACATCGTCGGCTATTATCTGGGATAATAGCCGACGAATATCTTTAATGTTTCATCAACCATAGTCTGAGACTTTAGCTGACGATATTCGTTGGCTAAAGTATGTAATAAAAAATTAAAAAAATAACTATAGCCGACGAAATATAGTCTGTTTCGTCGGCTTTAGAAGTGTTTAGCCGACGACACATGCCATAATTCGTTGGCTAAACCTTATAAAAAAATTAAAAAATACTATAGCCGACGAATATAGTATTTAAATATCGTCGGCTAAAGTTGCTGGTTTTTGAAAAAAAAACTACAGAAACTTTCGGCCACCTCCAATCACCACCAAAATTTGACAGAATCTTCCTCTCAACATTTTGAACAACTTTCTAGAAGAAGTCGAAGCCCAATTCTAAGCCTAAACAAGTCATCAATTGAATCAAAATATAAAAATCCCCAATTTTTAAAACCCCTAAAAAACTTCAAATCTTCGATTCTCCTCACACACACCGAATCGAGCTACCAAATTCTAGGGGAATGTAGTACTAATCAAACTCAACTTATCCATATATAGAACTCACCAAATGGTGACCTGAGGAAGGAGAAATTTGATTGACACCGAATCCAAACCGGCGGAGTTTTGGAGCTCGATTTATCCCTCACGACGGCACCACTCGATGCACCACCTGTCCAGCAATGAAGTAGAGACGACAGCGAAGCTTTTGGGACAAGTGTGGCAGTCTCCGGTTGATTGACGGCGGAGCTAGGCCGAGAAGAAAATCCGAAACTTTTTTTGATTTTCTGACTTCTTACTATCCACCTCCGGTAAAATTTCTATATAAAGAACTTTACCCGACGAAATTTTTTATTTTCGTCGGCTAAACTCTTTTTAAAATTTTGGTTGAAAATTTTGAAAATTTTTCGACTTTAGCCGACGACTTTTCATATATTTTCGTCAGCTAAAATCCTTTGAAAATTTTCCTCCAAATTTTGTTTACCGCCAAAAAATTTTGAAAATTTTTCAACCTTAGCCGACGACTTTTTTAATATCTCGTCGGCTAAATTCTATAAATTCACGAAAACGCTTATATCTCCCTCTATATTACGTAGTTTGGTCAAACCTTCCACAAGAAAAACTTTCACGATGATGAGACGCAACCGCCTATATAAAAATTTTGAGACATTTACCTTCCAACGATAGGGCTCCCCATTGGGAATAATAACTGTAAATAGGGTTGACCGCTACTATCGGCACCGAGACGTTACCCGATTTACGTGATTTTTGAACCATAGCCGTATTTCACCATTCTGAACACATCTTATTTCACGAGATTTTTGATAATTTTGCTTCCTATGTAGAGTTGGTTCACAAAGTTGTATAACTTACTAAACAAGCTAGTTATATAATATTAGTAGACACGTTGTGATTCTGATGACTAAAATTCACAAACCAAAATTCGACCATCAGATATGATAATTATGACGAAAGATGTCTATGGTAAAAAATTCAACTGGATCCGACAACGTTAAGGGCTCGATCGAAATGGTCAACCCTAATCCATCGTCACTTATCACATGAAAACGCTCATATCTCCCTCTATATTACATAGTTTGGTCAAACCTTCGACATGAAAAACTCTCATGTAGATGAGACGCAACTTCCCATATAAAAATTTTGAGACATATACCTTTCGACGATAGGGCTCCCCATAGGGAATAATAATGGTAAATAGGGTTGACCGCTACTATCGGCACCGAGACGTTACCTGGTTTACGTGATTTTTGAACCATAGCCGTATTTCACCGTTTTAAACACATCTTATTTCACAAGATTTTTGATAATTTTGCTTCCTATATAGAGTTAACCTACTAAATAAGTTATATAACATTAGTAGACACGTTGTGATTCCGATGACTAAATTTCACAAACCAAAATTAGACCGTCAGATATGATCATTATGACGAAAGATGTCTATGGTAAAAAATTCAACTGGATTCGACAACGTTAAGGGCTCGATCGAAACGGTCAACTCTAATCGGAAATAAGAAAACTGCATTTTGAAGCCCTAAACGGACTCGGATGGCCAAAAAGGCCCATATTTCATGGCAAAGTGATGAGTTTGACTCGTAGGGCCGTTACGCTTCCGGAAAGGTATCACAATAGTCAATCGGACACCGAACGCCAAATCTGTAGCATACCGGGTTTCGACTGTTCTACATCAGAGACGTTACCCGATTTACGTGATTTTTGAACCATAGCCGTATTTCACCATTCTGAACACATCTTATTTCATGAGATTTTTGTTTATTTTGCTTGTATGTAGAGTTGGTTCACAAAGTTGTGTATTTGTTTAAAACCTACTAAGCAAGTTATACAATATTTTATTGTTTTTCTTTTAGCCGATGAAATAATAGTATCATCGGCTAAAGTTGTGAATAGCCGACGAGTAAAAACTTTGGCCGACGAAAAAAAAATTTCGTCGGCTAAAGTATAGTATAGCCGACGAAATTTTAAATTAGCCGACGAAGGAAAATTTCGTCGGCTAACGTGAACTTTGGCCTGGTTTTTTTATTTTTCCGCTAAAGCCTTTCTTCTGGTAGTGGTATTTGCTTCCGAATATAGTGCATAGGAGGTATGCTCTTCCATTCTAGCATTCTTACTATGGTATAAAGAAAACCCTTGATCCCGAATTCAAACCCTAAATTATCCAGACGACTCCAGTTGGATACCGTTCTCTCTGTCTCTATCTTCAAGCTCCTCAATCACAAAATATAGATCCTTGCAAGTATTGCTTGTTGGGTTAATTTGCTTGTGAGTGTATTTTTCCTGTTTGTCGATCTGCAATCATCTTTATATTCTACTTTGCAGTGTAACAGCTGACCAAAATCATTGTTGGAATAGTGTTTCCTGGTCCAAACATGTTTATGTATCCCAGTTGGGATAGGAGAGTCGTCTAACTATCCTAGTCCCAATTAGAACAGGATACATCATACTCGATAGTATTGTGCTTCTAAATCCTCTATAAATAGAAATCTCCTGATGAAACAGCAGCAACTTCTCTTGAATCGCTCTTCTCTATTCGATTGTTATCAAAGTCCCCCAAGAAGACAACAGCGCGAACACTGACCCTTTCCCCTGATCGTTTTCTTCAAGCAAGCATGTCCACCAAGAATCGACTAAATGTGGTTAATCTAGCATGCCTGGAGAAAGTGAGACTTGATAGTTTGAACGACACTACTAGACGAAGCAGATGCTTTATTTGTGAAGAGAGGTTTGATCACTATGTGGGTGTAAAAGAATGTATTACTCGCTTGCCCTGCCGTCATCTCTTTCACGGAAAATGCATTCTCAAACGGTCAATGACGAGTCAATCGTGTCCCATTCCCTCTTGCCTATACCCAATGCCAACAATAAAGGAGGAAGAGGTGGCTCAGTCATCAAAACCACCAGGGTCGAGGAGGCTGAATTGGCATGGGGTTCTCGCAGTGGCCACCGGTTTTATATTAACTGCTATGCTGGCTTCCAGATTCTGGGATCTATGTGTCTCTTATATCTAGTGTCTCATTTTGCTTTGGTCTAATTGTACCTCTTGTAATTGTATTCTGGTTACTTTGAGCAAAAAAGAAAGTACTTAATGATAGAATTAGCTTGTCATGATGTCGTATGAATTTGGAAACTGGTTAATTGATTCATACATACTGTTGTGTACTCTGCAGATTGTCAGTTTAAATACATAAATCTTCTTGCAATAATTTGATACTATGAATGTGTTCTTACAATTTTTGATAACTTTGCTAGACATATTTCTTTAGGATAGGTAACAAGTAGCTGAAGTTTACGCACCTGCGAAGAAAACTAGTTTTCGGATGAGGTTAATGGTCTGTTCAACTTGTTTGGTTAATCTTTTTAATCTTTGTACTTGTCTAGTATGGACTTTTCTAGGAACATAAACCATATGTTTTATCATAGCATTTTCTATTTCTTAGACCAAATTTATTTCTCCTACCCCTCTGCACTAGTGTGATTGCTTAATGGAAAACTACATTGTCCATCATCCATGTTTGCTGCTTGAGGATGTCTACTTGGTCAAGTGCAATGGTTTTGTTGAATGACTAGAAATCTAGTATGATTATCTTGGAAAAAGAAAATGAATGAATGGTTAGGGTTTGGGAGCAACAACTTCAATCTGAAAGTTGAAAGAAACACAAAAGAAGTGTCTTCAATAAGCAGAGGATTATATTCCACAGAAAAGGTTGTGCAGTTGAAGAAATGGCCATAAGAAGTGTTCAAAGAATGGTACTATAAACACAGAGGGTTGTTTAATCTATATCTAGTAATTGGCCACAAGAAAGTAAGAAACTCTCGAAAAAGGAAAATTTCAATTCTTGACTAGGAGAACATGAAGCAGTCACTGAAGTTGCTATACATATACTCATCACGTTCTCGCACTCTCCAAATAATTAGGTGGGCATGCATTGTTGAATGCTAATTGAGCTTTCGTTTTATGTTCTGATATTGAGAGGTTCACTGAATTTGGAACCTCACCTAGTATTACAGATTGAAATAGCAGTAAAAACATATTATTAGTACAGTTTTTTTCTGAAAGTTATACACTCTTCATTAGTGATTATCATTTGATTTAATATCATTAGTGTTCCAATTGTAAATAGAAGCTGTGAGCATGACTCACAAAAGATAACTTTGTTGTATACACTCTTGTATTTTCACATTCAAGAGGTTTTTATCATACAAATCTGGTTATTGGGTGCAACCAATCAATTTCCCTAACCTAACCTTAAAAAGATTCAATTTGCTTCTCTATTTTCCCACCAACCCCCAAATGGGCACGCAGCACAAACACTCGTTATATATACCGCTTCACCATTCCACCACTACCCACCAAACCCCCATTGTGCTCCACCAACCTCCCATGGCCAGCTCCCTACACTCCTCCTCCTCTTCCTCCACCATTGCCCGCCGCCTCACCTTCTCACCCCGATTCTCCGGACCCGACCCGAAATCCGTATCCTTCCCTTCTCAGCTATCCCGAACCATTCCTCCTCTCAAGTCCACAGCTTCAAGAACCGTCGTCAGGGCAGTCGCGGTTACCGGGAGTGACCAAGCAATGGAGCTTGACATTTCTCTCAGCCCCAGAGTCAACTCCATCAAGCCGTCCAAGACTGTCGCCATCACCGACCAGGCCACGGCGCTCGTCCAGGCCGGCGTCCCCGTGATCCGGTTGGCCGCCGGCGAGCCCGATTTCGATACTCCAGCTGTCATTGCAGAGGTAGTTTGGTTCAGTTCTGTTTTGATTTTCGATTGCGAAATTAAGGTTTTTGATTGGTTGGATTTTGATTTGAAGGCGGGGATCAATGCGATTCGTGAGGGGTATACTAGGTACTCACCAAATGCAGGGACTTTGGAGTTGCGCCAGGCGATTTGCCGTAAGCTACAAGGTCAGGAGTTGTTTGATTTTTCGATTTTTCGCAAGTGAAATTTGTTTAATGTTGAGTTTGAGTAATGATTGAGTTTTTGTGCAGAGGAGAATGGGATATCTTACACGCCTGATCAGGTGTTGGTTAGTAATGGAGCCAAGCAGTCTATTGATCAGGCTGTGCAGGCTGTTTGCGCGCCAGGAGATGAGGTTAATGCCTGAAATTATCATTTTTGTCCTTCAAAATTTTGGAACTGTTTTCGTTCGAAGAAGCTAACTGTTGGTTAAATAATCAAGAAATGCCTTTTTATTTTCCGTCTTATGGTATGTGGCTTTGTATAGTTGTTGTGGTCAATCGGTTTTGTTAGATACCTTGACAACATGTAACCCGCAGGTTATAATTCCAGCTCCATTTTGGGTGAGTTATCCGGAAATTGCAAGGAAGGCTGATGCAACTCCTGTGATTATTCCGACGAGCATCTCCGAGAATTTTCTCTTGGACCCCAAGGTTCTCGAGTCCAAGCTCACTGAAAGATCGAGAGTGCTGATTCTTTGTTCTCCATCCAACCCGACAGGGTCTGTTTACCCCAAGAAGTTGCTTGAGGATATTGCTAAAATTGTAGCAAGGCATCCCCGGCTTCTGGTACATTCACTCTACCTGAACTGAAAGATCTGCTTTTTGACGACTCCTATATTTTAGATTTGAATTTTGAATTTTAATCTGTTTTTCTCAGGTCCTCTCTGATGAAATTTACGAACACATAATTTACGCACCAGCAACTCACACGAGCTTTGCATCTTTGCCAGGCATGTGGGAGAGGACTTTGACAGTCAATGGGTTTTCTAAGGTCATTTATATACTCAACAGAATGGCTATATCATATTGTTTCGTGTTCAGTATCTCTTCTATGATAAATTTCAGATATTCTGTCGAAAAAGAAAAAAATAGATTCTCAAGTGGTAAGTTTGAATCTGAAGCTGACATGTAGAAGATGGTACTGTGTAGGCATTTGCAATGACTGGTTGGCGCCTTGGATATATAGCTGGTCCTAAACACTTTATCTCAGCATGTAATAAGATTCAGAGTCAGGTATATTTTGAACTAATCCAATTTTCCCAGTACATGTATTATATATGTATACAGTCCGGATCAGAGGAGGACGTCCGCACGCCCTTAAAGTGTGGACGTCCCTCCGTTCGCCACTGTACAGCGCCGGCGAGGGCGCGCCTCCACCCAGCAGCCTCTAGCAGCGTCCCCGATCACTTTCCGTCCCCGGCGAG
>NC_020496.1:2194500-2195730 GCF_000184155.1 Fragaria vesca subsp. vesca | reverse complement strand
TATATATATATATATAGAGGGAGGTTCTAAAAAGGACCTCCTTACTTTAAGAATTTGAGGATTTCTACTATTTTACATTAGTAGATGATTTCATTTAACGATATCAACCGTTGAACCTCTAGATTCATATGTAAGAAACATGTCTACAAAATTTCAACTAATTCCATAATCATTTGGTCATTCAAATTAACGTAAATAATTGTAGGCCGTTAGATAAAATTAAAACGAATATTATGCTAATCAAATGGTTAAACGTTTTTCATTTTGGCTAATTTTTTGTATGATTCATATGTGGGTAAGTAACTAGGGAATTGGTGGCTTTGATTGTTAAAATACATGCTAGAACTAAAAACATCCTCACTTTAAGAGTTTAAAGAGGTCCTCTTTAAATCCGGACTCTATATATATAATATATATATAGCTGTTTTCTTATCTGATTTCATTTGAGCATTTAGTTTCATATCTATACATATTTTTAATCCTTCTTTTTGGATAACTGTAATTATATTTCCATAAGTTAAAGAATCGTAGTTAATGTGACCTGTTTCATTACTAAGGACTTGCGTGATTTTATGTGCAAATAATTTTGGAAGACCATTTATACACACACACACACACACACATACAAGGCCCTTCCACTAAGGGATCCCTTTTTTGATATATATGAGGGATGGAGGATCACTTCTGTAAATTTTCAGAAATTTTGGTGATCATTAAGGTATTCAAAACTATGATTTATAATTATAAGCATGAACGATTCAGGTTTGGCAGATTTGGTTCGTTCATTGATTTAATCTTGTTTGACACCTTAACGATCACCAAATTGGCTCAAAATTTGCAGAATTGATCTATATATAAAGACCAACAAATTGAACGGTGGAGATTCAAAAAAATAATCGAAAAGTTGGTGTAATCCCCCATCCCTCATATATGTCAAAAAAAGGGATCCCTTAGTGGAAGGGCCCTGTTTATTTTTAGGGATAGATCATTTGACGAACTTTTCGATCACAAAATTAAATCTCCACCGTTCAGTTCGTTGGGCTATATGAGTAGATCATTTCTACAAATTTTCAGAAAATTTGGTGATCGTTAAGTCATCCAAATGAGGGATTTATTTTTAATAATCTTGAACGGTGTAGGTTTGACATAAGTGTTAAGTTTTTTGTTTTAATCTCAGCTATCCAAGCCCATTAAAAAATAGATCCAATGGTGTGAACCTATCCCTAAAAG
>NC_020496.1:2173836-2194325 GCF_000184155.1 Fragaria vesca subsp. vesca | reverse complement strand
CCGTCGTATATATATATATATATATATATATATATATTGTTTTCATATGAATTTCATGTTTCTTTTATGTTCTCCTCTCATCTAACCTGTGGTGATGGAATAAACTGCATTTCTATGCATTCTTAGGTTTTACCTGTTAAAAAGTATCTGGAATTTGGAGTTTTCTGATGACTTTTTTGCTGCGTAGTTGTAGGAATTAGGTAGGTTCCCACTTTACTTTTGTTGATTCTTTTTTGCAAAATTTCTTAATGGTGAAAAACTGATAATACCATAGCTATGCAAGACCCAGAGTTTACAACTGCATCTGTTCTTTTAGTTTAGTGTTATCTTTCCGCATTTGTATGTTCCTTGATATTTAAACCCAGTATTTATTCCTAGATTGTATTCCAGAACATTGATACGCTGATGGAGGATCTAGTTTACTCAATGGATTGAAAATGATGTCCCTTCAAACCGGATTTTGGTTTTTTATCTTTGGTGATGTCCAAAACTAAAGAGAGATTTTGGTTTAGTTTAGTTTTTCTCTTTCTTTTTTTTTTTTTTCTCAGGATATTTGAGATGAGTTTCAAGTGAATGCTATATGTGGTTGATGTCAGTTGGCTATTTATTAATCAAGATACATGTAGGTATAATAGTTGAGTCTCTTGTACAGTAGAATCCTTGGTAACTAGAGCAATCAGTGACTGGCCGAGCTCCAGTTTTACATGGTGTTGCAGATTTTTGGAACTCGAAAAAAGTGAAGATTTGCAAGTCCAGCATCTCAGATCAAAACTTATTTCATCATGTATCATGTATTATACATAAGGTCAAGACAATGAGAAAAACATAGAAATGGGAAGGAGGGCGTACATTGGAAATAAGGAATTATTAGTTAACTTCTGCCCACAATATAGGTCAACATTTGAACAATTAAGCCAGTGAAGTTTTGGGATTATCAATTATCACGTATTGATGCATGTAGATTTAGTGTGTATGTGTTCATAGACAACTAATCCCAGTGCAACATGTCACAGTCCACCTCAGGTGCCAGTAGCATATCACAGAAAGCAGGAGTTGCAGCCTTGGGTCTTGGCTATGCTGGTGGAGAGGCAGTTTCTATCATGGTGAAAGCATTCCGGGAGCGTAGAGATTTCTTGGTGAAAAGCTTCGGTGAACTTGCTGGTGTTAAGATTTCAGAACCCAAGGTGCCTACTTTGATTTTCTTCTTTACCCATATAAGTTCTTCGTGGGATCCAAATTCTGTTTTCTCAATATCCCTTTCTATTTCTTTGATATTATCTTCTCACTTTCAGGGAGCTTTCTATCTCTTCCTCGATTTCAGCTGCTACTATGGAACAGAGGCTGATGGGTTTGGTAAAATAGAGAATTCTGAGTCCCTTTGCAAATATCTGCTCGACAAGGGTCAGGTATGTGTTACTGAATGAATTACTTTTCCAGAAAAGCAATATTTCTAATGTTGCCAATTGTTTGTGAATCTCTTGATGATTCCATATGATGCTAATGATGAAGTGGATGGCATATTGGTATTCACTTAGTCATACTTGGGTTTCTTTTGTTGATTTACAGGTCGCACTAGTGCCAGGGGATGCATTTGGAGATGATACTTGCATACGAATTTCATATGCAGCATCACTCCAAACTCTACAGGCAGCTGCGGAAAGAATTAAGAAGTCACTCATTGAGCTGAAGCCTGCTGCCCGTAGTTGACCTAAACAAAATACCACTGGTATGTTGCCATTGCTCCACTTGGTACTTCATATTCTGTATCCTAGCATTTGTGTTTTGAAATTTGTCCCTAGTGAAATAAAGATTCTAGCCTTGTATCATTGGTTATTCATGTAATTAAAGGTGTGTACATTTAGCTGAATCTGAATCGGGGACTCCTTACCATTTTGTGGAATGAGGTGTTATAGAATCCCATTATGGGCAACATCATTCTTTTGGTTTTTTATATAGATTTGAAAGTTGAAACTTGAAGTTGAAACCATGAAATAAGGGTTCTAAGACCACTGATTTGTAGGATCAATACGAGTATTTTGTAGGCTCTGGTTGTGCAACTTAGATCGATTGATTATATTAGGCTTAGTATGTGTGAAGTATCTACAAATTGTTCTTGTATTCCTAGTTACATACACTTCGTCTTACCGGAGAAGTAAATCAATGAATGAATGTGGAAAGGCTTATAAGTCGACCTGATTCCGTCCCAATATAGGATGAGAAAGGAGACCTTGTGTTATTTAAATTTTTCGAATTTTTTGACATTTTCACTTGGACAAATTTAAGATTCATTCAATCCAAGTGGCTTGACCTTGAAAAATAGGTCAAATATGAGCTGGGCTCGAACTTGTTAAAAACCATAAAAGCCGAGCTTGATCACATTGGTATTCACCTTGGCGAGGTTCTGACTTGTTTACATTGTTAGGGTTCGTCAATTCCCGCACGTTATCCAGTCCACTTCTATTTTTCTATATCCTGGAACATTGCATTAATCAATTGGTAACCTGATCAGGAGAGAATGAAAATGTTGGTTTGACTAATTCTTGTTTCAGATACGAAATCATGAACTTGTATTCTGTGTCTATTCACTTCACATCTGCATGAAGGAATCATTTGAAAAGGCTTGTAAGTTTCCATTCATCAATAGGAGATCCGAAAGGAGCTAGATCTCCTCTAGTGAAGGGAAAAGAGGTGAGAAATGTAAGAGAGAAAGCTTATTCACAATATAAAGGAACCTATTCCAGCCTAAATGATTCACCTGTTCCAACATATTCAGCTACATATTCTTCAAAACCTCTCAGAAAGTAAAGGTTCCCAAAAAGCAAAGGAGAATTAGAAAAAGGAACATAAATTCTTGTCCATCTGGAAGTGCTTTTTGTATGACATCTTTAACAAGGTAAGCAGTAAAAGGACTCCTCAAGCTAAAGCCAAAGCCTAAAATCCTGACTTAAACTTCAAGTCATTTAAATCTCAAATAGGAGGAGTTCCCTTTCTTCCTCCCTATCCTTTCTCTTCTTTCCGTCTTCCCTTCCTCAACCCTTTAAATAACCTCCAACAATAATGGATATGAAGATTACCAGAATCCTAACAAACCCAACTGAAGCAATAGCTAGCAATAACCCAAAATGGACAACCCTTCTACATCTTCACCATGCAAAGAAAGCACATCAACAGAGATTGTGTTCTTTGACATAGAAACAAATGTACCCAATAGAGTTGGACAAAGGTTCTGGGTTTTAGAATTTGGGGCAATTGTTGTTTGCCCTCGGAAGCTTGTGGAGCTAGACAGTTATAGCACCCTCATTAGGCCAACAGACTTGTCTGCTGTACCCTCAAGGTCCGGTAGATGCGATGGGATCACCAAGGATGTTGTTGCAAATGCACCCTTGTTTGAGGAAGTTGCAGATAAGATATTCAACATTTTGAATGGTAGAATTTGGGCAGGTCATAACATCCAAAGGTTCGATTGTGCTCGCATTAAGGAGGCGTTTTCGGACATTGGTAGGCCTGCACCTACTCCTGTTGGGATGATAGACTCCTTAGGGGTATTGACTGAGAAGTTTGGCAGAAGAGCTGGCAATATGAAGGTATGTATATGTCACAAGAAAAGTTTGAACTATACATAGGTCCTTTATGGTTTGGCTATATCATGCATGTACTCTACAGTTCATTTTATTTTTTTGGCTGCAAGAACTTTTTGACTAATAGTAACTTGATCTGTATATGTTTAGATGGCATCATTGGCAACTTACTTCAAGCTCGGGCAGCAAAAGCACAGGTTAGGAGTGAATAATCCAATGGGATATCAGAATCCAGATTTTCTACACTAGAGATACTGTATTCATTTGTTTTGTTTGTCAATGAATCAGGAGCCTTGAAGATGTTAGGATGAACCTGGAGGTCCTCAAGAACTGTGCAACTGTGCTGTTTCTGGTATTTCCATCACACCTTATATATATGTTCTTTTTTCTTCTTATGACTTATGAGTATGTGTAAATTAAATTCCTCTGTGATATTTACTAGGAAGCAAGCCTTCCTAGCGTGTTAAATGGCAACTGGCATGGCTCCCCAACGGTTACAACTCGGAGTAGAAGTAATGGGAAATTGCCATGCCGAGATGAAACAACAAGCCGAAAGTCTCCCCCAACTGCTTCTATTGGATATCAAAGAGCAGTTCCATATGTTCCAAGGGGGAGTTTGGAAAAGGTCATTAAAATGTTTAATTAGTTATTTTGAAAGATAGCTGTTTATATCTACATCAGAAATGTTTTGGAAGACAATGTGGTAACTTAAACTTAGACTTGTTGGCAAGAGAGTTGATAGCATGCATTTATTTTGGATACAGGTGACAGAAAGGGTAAAGAATCTACTGTGTAGAGCACAAGGAAACCAGCCTCTTAGTAACATATTGAAGCATTCTCATTCACTACTCCGGTGATGAACTTACGATTCACTAATCAAAGGATGGAGAGAAACTAATGAGATAATTACCCCCAAAACCAATGCAGTGCAGTGGATAGCAATACATGCCTGTGTAGACAGGTGCCTTGTCAAACTTGTTAGCACTAGAATTAGCAGTTAATAACCTTCGATTAAATTTATTGGTTTGTTTCATTTATTTGAGCCTTTGAAATTCTCCACAAGTTGGATAGCACAATGCAAATGTAAAGTTAAATGCAGTACAATAGTGCAGGCGTGCAGCTGTACTGTTAGGCCTGTTACTCATGCAAATCACTGCCAAATCAAATTTCAAGAGCCATTTATTTGAAAAGAAAATTCACACAAAGTCTCAGAGTACAGATTCCCAATCACATATAAACATTACTAGGAGTAGAAGTAGCTAGCCAACCAATTTATTCTCCCTACATCTGTCTCATCTTTTTGGTTGTCTGCTACTGCAAGTGATCAGATTGGAACCGTTATCATCACACTACTTATGTCCCATCTTCATGTATTTACAAAAGTAGGATGGGACTATAGACCGTAGTATCACACAAATGGCAAGCAAAGCAACAACTAATTCAAACGAGATTCATCGATACTCAAACATTTTCAAAGAAAATGATTAATAAGTGGTAGCAATTTTTCCAGTGAAAGTTGCAGCCACAGCTTCTGCAACAGTCACGAAAACCCTTCCTCCGATTTTCCCAATAAAGTTGGAGATCTTTAGTTTGTGAATCACTTGCCACCGAGGGTTTGCAACTGCTAACTGAGAAAAAGAGAACAGACACCGGTTTCTAAACAAAAGCAATGGAAATAAAATGAGGTAACCAAAAGTATGAAAGAATGAAAAAGCTGCCTAGCTCATTCACCTCAATTCCTTCTGATAACAAGTTCCTCTGCAAATCCTCTAGGGTAGCTATTCCAGATGTATCAATGTTGATCAAATCTGCCAAATGTACGAATTAGTGAAACGTATAAAATTACAGAAAATTTGATTTTCTTAAGAGTTAATTGCATGTGCTTATAATTTCCTAACCACTTACTAGACATGTCAAGAATGACTACTTGAATGGTATCTTTGGTGTTATTTCCTTTCAGGCCTTCTGCTTTCTTTGCAGCTATCCACCTCACAATTCTTGCATTTGCAAATGCATATAAAATTAGGAAAACAAGTTCTGCTTTCAAATTAGATTTGTGAGTGCTAAATAATAGTAGTACCTTTCTCTAACAAAATTGGAATTTGCAAAACACAACAAGGCAGACTTGACACGAACTATCATGATTCCAGAAACTGTGATAGCCATAGGATATTGTTCAGTGTCACAAAACATATCAGTTCCAGGAAGTTGTCCAAGAGTTTCTGTCCCAGGTCGAATTGAGATGAGAATTATCTTTGTGAATGATATTGCTACCTACAACAACATACTCGCATAATCTTTAGAAACATACTATAATTGGAACTACAAGGCATTTGTAGAGTATACATCGGTTTTATTGATTGCACACTAAGTAGGAGTGATAAGTTCATATGTTACCGCTAGTAGAAGGCCTATCTCCACTGATGCAAACAGCACTCCAAAGAAGGCTCCTATACAAGCTAGGAAGTCAAGCTTATCCACCTTCCAAATGTTGTAGATTTCATTAATGTTGATTAGTCCAGGCAGAGCAGACAGAATTATGGAAGCGAGGATTGCTGTTGGAGTGAAATACAAGAGCCTTGTAAAAAATTCCAGTGATATGGTCACCGTTATGGCCATGACAATGTTTGACACTGGAGTTTCACAACCGGCACTGAAGTTTACAGCAGTACGTGAGAATGAACCTGTTCACATGACAAGGAATTCATCTATATTTTGTATCTTGGAGTAACCTATCATGTATATAACAGAAAGCTACAATTTTCCACATGTATGACATGGTATGAGAAGAACATATGGAATGAAGTAAAAGTTCAAGCCTTTTGACCAAAAACAAAAGTTCAAGCTATATATTGCAGATAGGTTCATGCTTGTATTTGTGTAAATTGGTGAAAATGTTGTAGAAAGCTCCTAATTATAATAGGAAAAGAAGATACTAAATCGAACTTACCAGTTGCAACATAGCAAGAAGTAAGAGATCCAACTATGTTCATGAAACCCATTGACATCATTTCTTTGTTCCCATTAATGCGGTACCCTTTTATGGATGAAAATGATTTTCCAACTGCAATTGCTTCCTGAAGTTTGACAAATTCACACCAGAATGAAAATACATCAAGTCAAGAGAAACAAATTTGGTACTTCAATTTTAAGGAATAATTATAACCAACCGTGAGTGCAACAATTGCGATGATGAGTCCAACTTTAGCCACATCTCCAACATAAGGGCTATTGAGCTGTAATAGATGAACTGAGCTAGGATTCAAGCCTTCTTTGATATGTTTTACAATCTTAATCCCATGCTTGTCTGCCCTTGTGAGATAAACAATAAGAGTTGACAGTATAACAGACAGAAGAGGAGCAATGGCTGGCAACCAGAAAAGTTTCTTGTTCTTTCTTCCCTGTCAGGATCACTAAGTGTCATGAAAGTAAAGGAACAAGTAGAATGGCACTGGAGGTTAAGTCTTCAGAGTGTTACCACAAATCTTGAGATTAGGATGAAGCACAAGAATGAGCAACCCAGCATAAAATTATGAGGATTCCACTGTTAAGAAGCACAAACCAAAGAAGCATATTATGGAATTATTTATATAGACTTCTATTGTATGCTGCTTTAGGGAGTAACGAAGGGGGCTGTTTTGAATGTCTGTGTGGTGATATAACATGTAAGATATTCGGAAAAATAACATCATATAAGATCATAAAGAAAGCAAAAGAGACTATACAGGATGATGAAATGAGGACCAAACAGCTTCCATGACAGAGATAACATCAGTACTGGTTGGGAAATGAGCGATTCCAAGTAGTCCTTTCAGTTGTTGAAGGCCAATTATAATGGCTGCTCCTGCCACAAATCCTACGATTGCAGCATGGGAAAGAAAATCCACAAGAAATCCCAATCTGATGAAAAGCCAAAAGATAATTCATTTGTATGAGTGTATGACTAAAAGTTAAGTACTAAGCATGCTATATCCACTATTCGGATCGATCTAGTAATAATGATACGTGAACCACATTTCTGGTATAAGTACTACCTGAAGATCCCGAAGGCAGCTTGAAAGATACCCGTGAAGAAAGTTGCAGTCAAAACAAGCTTGGTGTAAGCAATTGGATCAGCACCAGGATCCTGTAACTTCAGAAGCATTGAGGGCAGAAGCAGTGAAACCACAGCTACAGGTCCAATTGCTATCTCTCTTGAAGTTCCCATTATAGCATATATCAGAGGTGGTACAACACTAGTATCTGATAAAATCACAAGCAAAGATTCAAAACCAAAAGAAATTTTTTTGTAACAATTACAAGACTAGTTAAGTAATTATATTACTTACAAAGCCCATACTGAGGATCAAGCTTTGCTAAAGTTGCATATCCAATGCTCTGCATAAACCTCACATCATTAAGACAGTAACTTGTTAACTCAGTTCTAATGTATACATGAATGTTTTCATTTGTTGAAGTCCACTTTGATTTTGTCACACCACTTTGACATTGTGTACCAGAAGTCCAGAACAATAGCATGCATGCATGTAAAAGAACTGCAAAGAACATTATCTTTCTGTGCCAAACTAATTAGATGCATGAAAATAAGTTTTGCTTACCTGGGGAATGCAGAGACTAGCTATGGTTAGCCCTGCCATTAGATCATGCTTGAACTTCGAAATGCTATAGCTACGACCCCAAACAAGGATAGGAAATATCTCTTGCTGGATTGAAACCACGCTTTTGAGCATCGGCTGGCTCTTGAGGGACGAGTACTTGTTTCCAAAGTAAGAAGTGGTCTCCCTCACAGTGTCCATGAGCTCATGCCATAGACCTGGGGGTTCTGGACCATTCAGTACCCATTGTGACCTATCAACACTGCTACTGTTTTTTTCAAGGTCAAGAATTTTCTCCTCAGATGAGGCATCAGTAGTGGTTGATTGTTTGAAGTGTTTGGGGGAACCATGAAGGATGACAGTATCTTTTTGGCTTTCTTCACCTGAAAACTCTACAGACTCACGCCACGGACCCGGCAGACGGGGGGCGTTGAGCACCAAATTAGCCTTTTCAGCGTCGCTGCAGGCAGCTGCTGAAGAGGTCATTGTTGAGTGAAATATTCAGGGAAATCACCTGAAAATGTGCTATGTATAATATGCCTTCCAGAAGATGGAGGACAAGCACTAGAATTGCAAAGTTGTATATATGCCAAAGTGCATATTGAGTTGAAGGACCTTATAAACCCATCAAAAAGGTGAATTCAATGGGGCAGAATTTGATGTTTATTTTAAGCACAACTGAACTCATAAAGTGCCCCCACTCACCCAGGTCTTCCAAAACAATGTCAGTGTTACATGCCTCCCTCTCCATTGTCACCTTTTTTTGGAGGAGAACATCGATATTTTGTTCAAACTGAAATGTTCCCATTATCAAGGGACTGATTCGCTGTGCCTCCTCCAACACCCAGAAATCGGGCTGCCCGGGTGTAACACACATGTACTAAAGTCGAACTAGTCACAAGCAAGTCGTCAACGCAACGACAACCCTTATGAGCCAATAGAGCTCAACCCCGGAACACTGTGATCGCAATACAAATCAGGCTACACAACTAGCAGTATGATGAATCTATTCAATGCACAGCAAACACATTCAAGCTTCTAACATTACGCCTTCCGCTGCTGGGCAGTCCTGATCAGAATTCACCGTCTTCACAGCCTCAAGACAATCGGATTCTTTCACAATGTACCTATTTCTTTAACATTCACACCATTTACTTAATTTTCACGGTAACTGTACAAAGTTTTCATACATTAAAATGTTAGAAATACCGAAATTCGGTTTACATGCACATCCAATCGGGCAGTCACTGTATTTAAGCAAAGTAAACAAACCTGCTCTATATATTATGAAGGGGAAAATTCCCTTCCGCCCTAATTTTAAAGAATTTTTTCCCATCAACAAAATAAGATTTTAAAATTCCCACTAACCCAATACTCTCATAGTCTTTTATTCCCACCAGCCAAATATTAAGTTTTTCTCTATTTTTTGTTTACCAAACTGCCCTCCCTTCTTTAATATCACTAGTAGGATGGCAGACTTAAGAGACGAAACCATTTCGTGGCATCAGAGACCTTATTCGTCGCATAGGTACCTATGCTACCAAAAGTCGGTCGCATAAGTGGTGTCGCATAAGAATCTATGCGACGAAAACAACATATTCGTCTCTAAAATCGATATGATGCGACGAATAAACCTTTGTCGCACATAAATTAAGCGACGAAACTGGTGCCACTTATACGACAAATATCGTCGCATATGTGTTGCGACGAAACTTTTTTGGTCGTCAGTAATTCTGTACCGACAAAAAATGGTGCAATTGCTGACGAAAGGTTGATTCCCTTATGCGACGAATAAACCATTTTGGTCGCATAGATGTTCCGACGAACAATATTTCATCGTCAGTGAATCTGTAGCGACGAAAGGTGAGGGCAATTGTCGACGAAAGCTTTCTTTACTTATGCGACGAAAAGTATCGCATAATGCTTTTCACTGAGCCTAGTTTTATTTGCTTTTTCCTTATCCTCCATGTTTCACTATCATCATCATCATCATCATACAGAAACTATAAAACTGGAAATTTAGCAAACAATAAATTTTCATATATGCATAATTTGTTCATACAAAGTCTTTACTCTTTAGTAACACCTTGAATTGCAACTAAACAAAACCATTCATTCATCCTAGCTTAGCTAGCCTATCCTTCTCCAACTGAACAAAACCAACGACACAAACCTTAAAGGCTTCTCCATCTAGCTAGCCTATCCTTCTCCAACTAAACAAAACCAACTGCACAACAACCTAACCAAAGGCTTCTCCATCTATACAAAACCAAAATAGTGAAGCATGCAGTGATGTACCTAGCTAGTTCCTCTCAGCTTCCATGTTGTTCTTTGCATCAACATTTTGTTGTAGAGGTTGTTGGGAAGAGACTGGTGGAGGACACCTAGTCTGCTGCGCCATAAAAGACATCACTGCTGCTAGTTGCTGCTTCACCAATGTCATCTCTTCACTAACTTTTTGCGCAACCGCCTCAGGTTTTTCGGCGCTCTCCTCAGCAATATGTAATCTCTCCTCTACCTCATGAACTCAAGAACGTGGAGTGGAAGATGATGACTGTCGAACACCTGCTCTTCCAAGACCACGGATCTCTTTCCCGGCTCTTCAGCCGACTCCTACTTCAAGCACCTTAAGATTCATTGACCACTCCAAAGGTGGGAGCTCAGCCTCCGGGATGTCAGGGTTTGCATTCTTCTGTGCATTTTTCAATTCAGTGGCCTCTTTCTGCATTTCCTCCTGCATTTAAAAAAAAGTCTGTAAATATTATTTACATAAGAGATAAGCTTGTAAATAGATTTGGAATTTAAATTCATATTGCAATTGAAGAGCAGTTAAGGGTTTGGTAACCAGTGAAGGAAAATAAGTTGGAGAATGATGAAACTGTTATGAATCTGCTACACTATGCAGGCATGTAAATCTACTAAATGAAGAATTGAACTTATAGACAAGCAATGAGAAACTGATATCATGACTTGATCTGCAGAAACTGATATTGCATGTGATATTGAACTTAGAGACAAGCAATGAGAACTGATATTGTAGGTGATTGATAGTGATATATGTGTTTTGTATATGTTCATGTTTTCTGCAGAATTAGGACAGATAAACTGAGTTCAATCCTAAGCACAAAAACCCAAATTCATAAACAAATTGATATCATGACTTGATCTAATATACTCAACAGTAACAAATTCACATTCACTAAGACAAAAGACAAATGCATTCACATTCACATTCCTACAGAGATATGAAACTTAGCATAACAAATTCACATTCACTAAGACAAAACACAAATGCATCTGCACCAACTGAAAATTATTTGCACAATATATGTAAGCTATTTGCACTAGATTTCATTAACTTACAAGATTTTTGGCAGCTTTAGGGTCGTTGACTGTGTCATACGTCTCTGTGTAAGCTGGGATAACAGGAAATTCCTCACCCTTCTCTTTGTGGTGGACCACCCTGTAGATGATAGGTAGCCGCCCTGTGTGGTGCTCTGACTCCTTCTCACCACGGTTGGTTATGTTAGCCGCTGATCGTGTCTGCCAATCACATAGTAGTTCATATAAATATAATGAATCTGGCTAGCTCCTCTAAAGTGAGCTAGTAACTAAGTAACTTTCATAAAATCTAGTCCTATGAAACAATTTGGCAAAGGTAAAAAAACTACAACTGTAACTAAAATCAGCTGAGATTAGTTAAGATTTGATTACTGAACTGACCTTAGCATTCTATCACAAACTTAGTTAAGATTTGATTACTCTTAAATCTCTATACCTTGTTGGTTCAATGAAGAGGTTGTGCCTTTCTGGGTTGGATTGCTATTAGTTGCATCATCCAATAATCAGGGATGTAGACTGAATTTGTTAAAGCTACTACACTTGAAGTTTGCTTTGGTATTTCTGATTTTTAATTACCATGTTCAACCTAGCAGTTTTTGTACTCAAGATTTGGCAATGACAGCTATTAGCATTTGTTGTTCTTGCATCTCTTTCTTTCATTCTTCTCAGAAACAAGAATTTGTTTTATACCAAATTAGTACAGTAAAGCACTAAAGGCCAATGTAAGTTTACAACAAAAGCACCAAATTATAAATAACTGTATATCAAAACTTGCAATAAGCAGTCATTTAGAGATGCCTGTTATACTTTTTCTTTGCTTTTAATTGAGTTGTTTGTGGGGAAACTATGC
This sequence comes from Fragaria vesca subsp. vesca, assembly GCF_000184155.1. Classification (NCBI taxonomy): domain Eukaryota; kingdom Viridiplantae; phylum Streptophyta; class Magnoliopsida; order Rosales; family Rosaceae; genus Fragaria; species Fragaria vesca. The sequence goes on along the minus strand of NC_020496.1, from coordinate 2,181,960 downwards.
TTTGATACCAATACCCTGCGATAAATATATACTACAAAGCTCCTCTATATATATATCATTTCATCCATGATTCCTAACTAGTTTTCTGTAAATGAAATGCTAGCTAATAAGACTTTTACATTAACATAGGATAAGACTATGTAAACCATTACTCGACTTTAGTTATATATATATCAGCTAGCTATTCACATTATCATTATCATCAGCGGAGTAATCAAATCTACAATTGTAGTTGTAATCTATCAATTACATCAACTCATACCATTCATTACGTACTAAACTACAACTCAAACCAAAATCCAAAATTGTTTCCAACTCTAACCATTCAGCAAAAAAACTACAATTCTAACCATTATCCAATCTCGATACCAACTCTAACCATGAACTGCCATCCTAAACATTCTGCAACTCTTCAACAATAATAAATTTTCAGGGTATCATCTCTTTTTTTTTCTTCTAAATAATATCAACTCATGACGCTAACATTCTAGCCAAAATAAATATCAAAGTGGCAGCAAAATATATGTACCTTGAAATCAGCCGACTCAAAGTGCCAGCAAAGCCAGTCCCACTCATCTTGCCTGTGTATCAAATCAGGCGGAATTGTTTCTCTCCCATACTTCTTATAGTGCCTTGAAAAGTCCCCCTTCCAATCTCGATATATAGTACTCGTCTTATCTTCAAGCCACGCCCACATCCGTTTATCCCCAAAGTCAATTTTAAAATACGGCTACAACACAAACAACTCCTCATCAGACTACAAATTGAAATAATGAAGAAATAAACAGTAGATTCAGCATATAACAGATTCATCCTGTAAATTGACATGCATGAAAATAAAATAGTAGATTCACCATATAACAAATCACCCTGTAAATTGACATGCATGAATATAAAATAGTAGATTCACCCTATAACACAAACAAGTCCTTAACACAAACAAGTCTTTTTTACCCTGTAAATTGACATAATGAACACTAGAAATCTAATTGTCCACCCTATAACACAAACAACTCATTCACCTATAACACATCATCATCATCATTACTATAACACATTCACTGTAAATTGACATATAACACAAACAACACATTCACCTATAACGGCTAATCATCATCATCATTACTATAACACATTCATTGTACATTGACATATAACACAAACAACACATTCACCTATAACCAGTTGCGGATCCAGGATCCGATATGTGTCTAGGCTAATTAGAAGTGCAAAAAAAAATTTAGAATTTCTTGATACAATTTTTTTTATGAGGTTTGGAACCAAATGAGACACTCATCAAAGAAAATTTCTTTTAAAGAAACACTAAAGGAAGTGTAATAGTATATGAGAAAACATTTAAAGAAACATTAATGGAAGTGCTGGAGTACATGAGAAAACATTTAAAAAGAAAAATTACAAACAAAATGCTAATAGAAAAATAAATTATTGCCAAAACAATGAAAAAGAAATAATTTAACCAAAGTAGGAAATTGAAGAAAATGAGAAGGGAAAAGAACATGCAAAGTCAAAAAGAAATATAGGTTTCATAAGTGTGGTTTGTAGAGTCAAAAATGAATAAAGGAAGAAGAAAATATTGGAAAACTAGGTAAAACATCAAATCTGCTTGTAGAAGCATCAAGAGGAGTCGAACCTCTAACCAAACTGAAGTACAGTTAGAGACAATGCCAACTAAACCAAATCAACTTTGATTACCATTGGCTATTCATTTAATACATATAGACAATTCTGTCTAGGTTGCAGCCCATACAGCCTACTACATGTATCCGCCCCTGCCTATAACACATTCACTGTAAACTCATAAACTCATAAACTCATTCACCTATAACACATCATCATCATCATTACTAAACTGTAAATTGACATCATTCATTGTAAATGAAGTTCACTTATAATAGATCACCTATAACACATCACTACTAAACTGTAAATTGACATCATTCACAATAAAAACAACTCATTCACCAATAATAAAGTGTATTGGATTCTTACCGTAAGCCAGTCTATCAACTTCTTATTCTCAAAGTCACCGAGGCATTCCCAGGTTCCGGCCGACAATTTGACTTTGGATCGAATTATGCAACCAATGCTATTGACCAGGAGGTTGTTCACTGCTGATGAAGACGATCATTTGATGAAGTCGTCATACGCAATTTCGATCAAGCCGGTGCATTTCACAATACGCTTGACTTTGTCCAGGTTGCCAAACCCTCGTCGGCGTTTTGGGGGAGGTCTGGTGGGCTTCTTAGTACCACGTCGAACACTACAGCCATCGGACACCGGCGCCTGAGCTTCTAGGACGACATCGTCAATCTCATCCTCATCTAGTGGGGGAGCTGTAGAGGTAATCGAGGCTGGTGGTGGAGGTGGAGTCGTTTCACCATCTCCCGTCGGTGACAAAACAACAACATCTCTGGTCGGCCCCGTCGTATTCTCTGTCGGCCTCGCCGTATTCTCCGTCGTGCCGGAACCAAATTGGGCTGCACAAACCGATCACAATCTCTCAGACGCAATCTCCCTAGCCTTTTTCTGCGTCAATGGTGGCATGCTGGGGATTGAAACTCGATTTAGATGGTTTAAGGTTTAGCGAAGTCGAATTGGGATTGAACCCGAGCGAAGTTTGGAATTGGGAGGACGAATTTGGGAGAGAAGTCGCGGAGGCGAAGGAAGCGAATTGGGAATAGGGTTTAGGGTTTCGAAACAGGGGAGGGATTAGGGATTAGGGTTCGAGTGATTCTGGGGAGGCGAATTAGGGGTGGTTCGAACTGGGTTTGAATCGAAATGGAGTTGATGCGAAATAGAGTTAGAACTGGGTTTGGGTATATTTGATATAGATCAAGCGACGAAAACCTGTTATTTAGCGGCCCAAACATTGTATTCGAATTTTGGCCCAAATATTTGGCGCAAAACTCGTACGCGCTATATTTTAGGCCCTTTGCAATGAATAACAATTTTTCGTCGCAAAAAATAAATTGAGGTATATTTTCATTAAATACATTTATTTAATAATTAATCTTTTAACCAAAAAAATACATATGTTAAAAGAAGTCGTTATCCTCGTAATAAAGTAATACATATGTTATCGAAATAGGTCTAATAATAAAGTACTCAATTGCTATCCTCGTAATCCGGATCTTCTAGATCATCCTCAGGAATTTCATCAGAATCTTCATCTTCATCGTTAATGAAGTCGTGTCTAGGTGGGATGTATGGCAGTGAACCGAAATCGAACCCTAAACCTGAAATTGGAATGTACTCGCCTTATGGGAAGTGGATGTCGTTGTTGATGCGAATAGTGCTTGTGTCGGGGATGTCAGAATTTAAAGGCTCTTGATATGGTTCAAGAGCCATATTCTTAATATTTTGTTCTACCCGGCCCCCTTGAAGTGTGGTTGCGTTAAAGATATTTCTATGCTCCATCACGTTAACTACTTTCCAACCTCCACCAACTTTCGGATCATCAAGATAAAATACTTGTTTTGCTTGAATGGCAAGCACAAATGGGGCATGCTCATACCAGCTTGTAGATGTATTCACTGATAATAGCCCGTGATCCATCTTCGTACTCCTCGAAAAATTTGGGTCAGTATTGATCCATCTACGCTTGAACAACACAACTAGCATACCTGCTGGATATAGTAGTTCGATTGCGACAACAACAATTTCGTAGTATGCAACATTATCCTTACCCACTACCATGATGCCACTGTTTTGTGTCTTCCGGCGTTGATCTCGTCGTTCTGTCAAGAACTTAACACCGTTGACTACACAAGCCGCATAAACATTATGTCCTTGTGGCATACACGCCAAATGATGCAACTGCGGAGAGTAATCCTTGTCTTGACGTTCTTGCATCCTCGTCACCTACAAACAAATAAAAATATATAAGTTAAAAATTATTATCGAAAATGGCATAATTTTCGCCAAATTTTGAAATGGAGAGATTAAACGTACCCATTTGAGGAAATATACAGGAAACGTTTTCTTATGCCTCTCTTCATGCCTATTCTGATACTTACGTTGAATAAGTCTCAAATGAGCATCTCTATATTCCTTGACTTCGTCACAGTGTTGCAGTACCCACCAATGAGCCTCACATAACTCATCTTCTCTTAAAATTTCTGAATTAGGTAAGTTACCAAAGATTCTTATATCTTCAGAGACAATTGAGAGGTTGAATGTAGGTGTTCTTGCCGGGTCGAGGCCCTCTTTGTCGTCTGTATTATGGAGATATGACTTGCAATATGTTACACACTCATGTGCAATGTATGCGTTAGCTATTGATCCTTCCGGCTTTGCTCTGTTTTTAACAAAACATTTATACCCACCAAGTTGTCTAAAAATAAAATAGTTAGTACAAATGAAAATATAAGGAAAATATGTAAATAATAATAATGTATGATTAGGAATTTAGGGTTATAATCATATCTTTCTATGGGAAACATCCAAGTAAAGTGTACTGGACCAGTAAGAAGCATTTGTTCGGGAAGATAGATTATGAGGTGAACCATGATCGAAAAGAAAGTCGGGGGGAAGATCCTCTCCAATTTACATAGGATATAGACAATGTCTGATTTCATTTCAACAACATCTGACTTCTTCAGCTCTCTACTGCATAATCTCTGCCAAAACCTGGACAAGGCTACTAACGGCTCCACCACATCACGATGCAGATATGGTCTGATTATCACAGGAAGAAGACGTTGCAATAAAACATGACAGTCATGACTCTTCAATCCATGTATCTTCTGTTCCGCCATCTTAACACATCGAACTATATTTCCTGCATATCCTTGAGGATACTTAACATCATTGAACCAACTAAAAACTTTAGGCTTGAAAGCGGGCTTCACCGAGTAAGGTGCAATAGGCATAAACACTTGTCTTGACGCTGTCCTTTTTACCCATATGTGACGCCGTAAGCCCATCTTTTGTAAATCATCCCGCACTTTGATACTGTCTTTAATGTCGAGAATTGTTCTCACCACATTGTCACAAACATTTTTTCTATGTGCATAACATCAAGGTTGTGTCTAATTCTCAAAGTGGACCAGTAATGTAATTCAAAGAAAATACTCTTATGATGCCAATTGTCAAGTGCAACAGGACGCACAGGATTTTGGGTCACGACATCTTTATCACTACTCAAATATCCAAAATCAAAAGAGTTCAACTTGTATAAAATTTCATCCCTAGACTGAATAGGGGGTGGTTCACAATGCTCTTCCCTACCATCAAATGCATCTGCATCAAGCCACCATTCATGATTCATTGGAAGCCATCTACGGTGACCCAGGTAAACAATCTTGTCCGCGTGACGACTTGCATCAACGTTCTCTAAGCAAATGGGACAAGCCTTGTACCCTTGAGTGGTATGAGAAGATAACATACCGTAGCCAGGAAAGTCGCTAATTGTTCACATCACGACTGCTCTCATCCTAAATGAAGTTTTACTATGTCTGTCAAAAGTGGGGATTCCATTTTCCCATAATTCTTTTAGGTCATTAATCAACGGTCTCAAATACACATCTAGACACTTTTCCGGAGAATTGGGACCTGGAATTAACAATGCCAGAAAATTATATTCCTTCTTCATACACATCCACGGTTGTAAGTTGTACAGCATTAAAATAACAGGCCAAATACTATGAGACAGAGTCATATTGCCGCTAGTATTGAACCCGTCTGTTGCTAGTCCGAGCCTTACATTTCGAACGTCTTCCGCAAAATCAGGAAATGATGCGTCAAAAGATTTCCAAGCCTCCCCATCTGAGGGGTGTCTCAGAACACCGTCATCTTCCTTAAGAAGACCGTGCCATCTCATCTCCTCGATCTGCATCTCTGATGACATATACAAACACTGCAATCTTGGAGTTAACGGGAAATAACGAAGCATCTTCACAGGAACAAGTTTCCCTTTATCTGAAGAAGCCTCATCATCATACCTCGACCCATTACAAATGGGACAGTAAATAGCATGCTTGTAATCTCCGTAAAAGAGCACACAATTATTCTTATAGGCATGGATCTTCACATAATCAAGGCCGAGGTCGCCCAAGATCTTTTTTGTCTTATAATGACTCTCAAGAAGTCTATTTACAGGAGGAAGCAAAGTTTTGATAAACTTTGAATAGTCTCCATAATGTTCATTACTCGTTCTGTGCTTTACTTTCAAATGCATCTGTGACATGATGACACTTAAAACTGAAACTGGACAATCGTCATACACTGGTGTCTGGGCTTGTTCGAGAAGCCTATTATAAGACATGTCAACTGCCTCATTAACATTGGGGCATCATCATCAACTGCCTCTTCTTCATATCTTGAAGCATACGGGAAAACATCATGTAGCATATTCATAGCGGGGTATATAGAAGGGTCGGCAATACCACTAGATGACCCAACTTCATGAATGTAACTTGCTCAAAATTCCGCTAGTGTAGGATTATTTTCCTCCACCTCACTGTGTTCCGTCCATATAGTATAATTTTTCCACATACCAAAATGTGACAAGTGTTGTTCCATACCCGATCGTGTCTGCCAACCGTCGCACATACATTTTCTACATGGAAACTTGTGCCACTCAGTTCTTGGGGCAGCATGATAATCAACAAATCTCAAGAAATCAAAGATTCCCTGTATATACAAGTGGTGACACTTGTCATATAACATCTAGCTTTTGTCCATGTTTTGCATCGGCTGTCATAAGAGAAACAACAAATAAACACCAAGTATATAGCAACAAGCCAACATTACTCATACAAAGATTCGTTTTTTCTTCACCTTATGCCTCCGGTTAGGGTCCTAATCCCATTCAGGAGAATAAGACTTTGTTAAGAAATTTGCTGTTATTTTGTTTCGATTTTGATGTGGTAAAATTTCGGCAGCATCTCCCTACAGTTCCCCAAGTGCATTAATATCTAAGCCTAGTATGCACTCGAGGAACAATATAGGAGACTTTGTCGAAATATATATATATACCCACAGTCGAAACCAAAAACAAAAGAACTGCAAATCACATAACAGTCTTATATATTCTCCCAAACTGTCCAAAAATGGGACAATTCAAGAACCATTTTAGTCTGTTGCCAAACCAAAATCATTCTCAAACGGGATTTCTAAGGTTAAACGTGAATGAAAGAATTTAACCATTCTTACATTCATCGCGCTAAAAAAACACAACATCATTCTTTGCATATATATGTGGAAAAATTTCAGTTTACTCCCCTAAACTTCAGGTCTAAAATCAGTCTGATACCTCATCTTTTTTTTTTAATCAGTTTCATCCATAAACTTTCAAAATGACATCAATCTCGACCAAAATGACTAAAATAGCTTTTGTTAATCTTTTTACCTCAATTTTTTACCCTCTCTCTCTCTCTCTCTCATTACCGCCCATTTTCGAACCACCACATTGCCAACGCCGGCATCCACCCCTACCACCAGCAATGGGACCTGGCGGATGCCCCTCCTCCTCCCCCGGTTGTCGTCGCCGCTGCGCCTCCACCTCCTCCTCACCACCTCATCGACTTCGCCGTTCTCGCTCAAGAAACTGAGCCGCTAATTGACGGCTCCGATCAGATCTTGGCTGTCGTTGACATCCTCTTAGCCGCCGCGCGTGAACAGCCACCACGACTGGTACGCCATTCTCCAGTTGGATTGCCGATCCGACGACCTCGATCTGATCAAGAAGTCGTACCAACGGCTGGCGTTGCTGCTCCACCTGGACAAGAACAAGTACGCATTTGCCGACCATGCCTTCCGACTCGTCGCAAATGCATGGGCCGTTCTGCCTGACCCGACCCGGAAGGCCGGTGATGAAGATGGTGCGGACCTTGTCGTTGGCAGGCCGATTGGGGTTGTCGACGAGGTGGTGAGGAGGAGGTGGAGGCGCGGTGGCGACGACGGCCGGGGGAGGAGGAGGGGCTGCCGCTAGGGCCCATTGCTGGTGGTAGGGGTGGATGCCGGCGTTGGCAATGTGGTGGTTCGAAAATGGGCGGTAATGGGGGGAAGAGAGAGAGAGAGAGAGAGAGAGAGAGAGAGAGAGAGAGAGAGAGAGAGAGAGAGAGAGAGAGAGAGAGAGAGAGAGAGAGAGAGAGANAGAGA
>NC_020496.1:2171573-2173587 GCF_000184155.1 Fragaria vesca subsp. vesca | reverse complement strand
AAAAGATTAACAAGAGCTATTTTAGTCATTTTGGTCGAGATTGATGTCATTTTGAAAGTTTAGGGATGAAACTGAATTAAAAAAGAATGAGGTATCAGCCTAATTTTAGACCTAAAGTTCAGGGGAGTAAACTGAAATTTACTCTATATATATATATACAGATTTTCTTAGCAGCGGACATCCGCACCAAAACCATTGGTGCGGACATCCACAGCCGAGAAGGGCTATATATATATATAACCAACCAATATAACCATATATATGTGTGTATATATATATATATAACATCAATATATTGTTTTATACTGCCAACAAGTGACCGGCGGTACCACCGGAATTCTTCATCGGAAAACTAACCGGAAAACATGGTATATAAACACGGAATTCTTCATTTATTATTATTTTTTGAATAGGAGGAAAACATATATATATGGTCTAAACAAGGAGGAGAAATAACTTCAAAGGAGGAGAAATAACTTCAAAGGTAACCCAAAATTCAATATATCATCAACAAACAACATCATCATCAAAGCTATATAAACTAGTCATGAAACATAAATGGTGATCGAAAGAAGAGAGAATGAGATTATACCAAGCTATAAACTAGTGATGCTTCATGAGTAGAGGTAGCTAGACAAAGCTTTAGAAGTCCGAATTTGATGATTTTCGATACTAACAGTGAAAATCTGTCGCCAATTTCAGCTGCAGCAACTTTCTAGTTCTGTTTTAGATCTGGGCAGTGAGGGAGCAGATATAAAGTCGCAAACACTTAAGCGACGAAAATTCTGTCGTATAAGTATTAAATTTCGTCTCATAAGAAATATTTTTGCGATGAACTTTATATATTCGTCACCTAAGACAGGATTGAAGAGACCGAATATTTTTCGTCTCTTAAGTTCACCCTTCGTCTCTTAAGTCACATTTTCGTCGCTTAGGCAATAACTTATGCTACGGTACACTTTTTCGTCGCTTAAGTATTGCGACAAACTTTCTGTATTCGTCGCCTAAGACATGACTGAAGAGACCAAAAAATTTTCGTCTCTTAAGTTATTCCTTCGTCTCTTAAGTCAATATTTCGTCGCTTAGGAAATACTTATGCGACCCTTTATTATTTCGTCGCTTAAGTATTTACCTAAGAGACGAAAAGTGTTTCGTAGCATAAGTTAGTACCTAAGCGACGAATTAATTTTTCTTCGTCGCATATGTCCTTTGTTCTAGTAGTGTTAATCTCTCTCCCTTATCTTCTTCGACTTGTCTTTCTCTCCTCTCTCTCCTTCCCAGATCTGTTTTCTCTCTCTTTCTCTCTGTGGTTTCTCTCCTTTCTCCCAAACCAAATATCTTGACAAATGAGAATGACCGCCGCCGGAATCGAACACCCGTCCTCCGCCGTCATGATCAATAGTTTGCGCGTCGCCGGTGGCTTCGATTCGGAGCAGCTTGTTTAGCCGATCAGGCTTATGATCGGAGGAGAGAGAAACAGCGGCGCCACTCCGGCAAATAACGACACTAGAGTCATTGTAATGGGAGACGATGATCTTCTAGCTTCGGAGTGACCATTACTAGGACGCCAGTGGATCTGACTGCGTCGACTTGCGGAGTTTGAAGCTCGCACCTACAATAGGGACTTTGAGCTTGGACAACTTCCTCCGTGCTCACAAAAGCATTGCTCCATAGTGATAAGAAAAGAAAATTGCTTCATAATAATGATGCAAGTGATTCAAGACACACACAAGAGACAAAAACCTATAAAGGGAGTAAGGGACAGTAGCCAAAAGAAATTAGGAAGGGACTTATTATTCAATTTAAAGATACCATGGAATAAAGTTGTTCGTCAAAAACAGAAGGACACCTTGAAGGTACATGGGCAGAATGAGTTGTTCATTATTATATTTTGGTTAATGATTGACTTGCATATTATTGTGAAGCAATTTTCTTTTTTCTTATGGAAAAGATGAAATTTATATGTTGTGTTGGGGTTTGTTGAAGGCAAAAAATAGACCTCATACTGTCCCCA
>NC_020496.1:2165923-2170745 GCF_000184155.1 Fragaria vesca subsp. vesca | reverse complement strand
GACCTGTTATAAGTGACTGAATCACACAGTTAAGTTCAAGGGTCATACTGCCCCCAATAAACCCCCGACGAACCCCTACTCTCCCCAATAGACCCCCCCTACTGCCCCAAATAGACTCCCCCCCCCCCACGACAAACCCTTTACTGCCCTCAATAGACATCCGGTCACCAGAGTCCTGTCAACGGTCGCCGGAGTCACAGTCATCGGTTGTAAGAATTCGGTCATAGATATTTATTTCAAAATAGACATTCTATTGTTCTTATAGTAGTCTATTGTAGTTTATTTAAATCATTAAGGGTATAATTGTATTTTTTCTGTTTAAGTTGGCTCTTAGAAATTTTAAAATCTGATTTTGTTTGTGGGAATAAAATTCTTAAAATTAGAGCTAATGGACATTGTTCATATTATGAAGTATATACAGAAAATAACAAGTTCAACATAATTATTAATTTTTTTAGAAAATGACATCCCACTACTCTAAACAGTTGCAAAAAAACAGAAAACCCACCTTTCAAAAGATTTAAACAAACAAGGACATAAGCCTAGACCCAAAGTCAATAATACCAGATGTTGACTGCAATTTTCATCATGAAATGACCAAAATGTCCAGTTTATAAATAGAATTACATGCTTTACTCTCCCAAAACCCTTGATCTGACCCCCCCCTCTCTCCCCTCAATATTCACCGCTCAAATTGGGGGGAAGCTTTTGCCTTTTTGAACAACTCCATCACTTCAGTTCAGAGAGTTTCACCCCAAAAATCCCAAATTCATTTCCTCTTCTTCTCTCTAGGTTTCCTCCCATTCTGACGCCTCCTTCTCACTCTGCCGCCGCCGTCGATCTGCATCACTCTCCCGCGATGTCGCCGGAATCTTACGAAGGTACACACCCCTCTCAATCCCAGGCTCTGCCTCTGAATTTCCTTCCGCCATAAACGACCTGGAAATTGTTGCAATTGAATCGAAATCTGAGGCAAGATTTGAATACTTCCCTCAAGAAATCATATTGAATATCCTAAATAGATTACCCATCAAGATCAAATCTTTGATCAAATGCACATCGGTCTGCAAGTCTTGGAAATCTTTGATTCAAAACCCTAGCTTTATTGATTCGCATCATAGCCATAGAATCAGTTGTGATAAGCAAAGTGGAACTCATCTCCTACTAGTCCACAGTGTTTGTAGTAAAAGATTTTGCAAATTATTCGATAGAGATTTCGTTAGAGGTGAAAGGGAAGACCTTTACTCTCTGTGTTATGATAATTGTGGTTTTGATAAGTACTGCAAGATTGAATTGCCTAGTGATCTTGAGGGAATTATGTTTAATTCGTGTTACTGTGTGCTGCTAATGTGTGCTCTTCGTGCTGTTACTGTGTGTTGTTGTTGTGTGCTGCTACTACGTGTTGTTGATTCATGTTGCTACTGTGTACAACTAATTTGTGTTGTTGTTGTGTGTTGTTACTGCGTGTTGTTGATTCATGCTGCTACTATGTGCTGCTACTACATGTTGTTGTTGTGTGTTGCTACTGTGTGTTGTTGTTATGTGCTGCTACTACTAGTTACTGCTATGTGCTACTACTACTTGTTGTTGCTATGTGCTACTACTACTTGTTGTTGCTATGTGCTGCTACTGCGTGTTGTTGATTCATGTTGTTTCTATGTGCTGCTACTGTGTGGTGTTGTTGTGTCGTGTTGTTGTTGTGTGCTGCTACTGCGTGTTTTTCGTGCTACTACTCTGTGTTATTGATTCATGCTGCTACTGTGTACAACTACTTTGTGTTGTTGTTGTTGTTGTTGTGTGTTGCTATTGTGTGTTGTTGATTCATGTTACTGCTATGTGTTACTACTACGTGTTGTTGTTACTACATCTACTGGGATGTTAATCCCTGCTACTACTTCTATTGGAATGTTAACCTCTGCTACTACTTCTACTGAAATTAATTGCTACTACACTAAATTATTGAAAATCTGCTACTGTATTTTATTTACTGAAAAATTTCAAAAGGAGAGACTTTTCTCTTCTAAAAGTATATTTAATTAGTGTAGGGTTAGTTTGGTAAATTAAATCATGACACATGACATGTAGAGAAAATATTGTCCTTAATTGTTAAAAACTATCCTTATTTGTTTAACAACAACACAACAACACAAGTGGATTTATTTGTTTTTCAAATTTTTTTAAAAGATGTATATGTGATTTGCTATTAATTTTTCCTTGAATCACCAATATATGGTTATAGAAACCCTTGTATTTCTATAATATCGTTAATATCTAAATCTGGTACCGGTCAATTTTGCCTTCACTAACACTCAGCATTTTGTACAAAATTATTCTTTGGTGAATACATTTGATGAGTCGTTTTTAAAATACAAATATAATAGATCGGTGGAGAAGGGACCGGGAATCCATACTCTTCATACTCAAAATCAATATAGCAGGTATCTTGTAGGTGCCAATCAATAATTTGAGGAGGTGTTGTTTATGCTCAGTTGACTACCCACCAAGATCGTTATTTATTGTACGTAATATTCCTATAGTACTAGTCGTCACGAAACCAAGTCCTCATAATTTGCCCTGCTGGAAACTCCATTGAGATGTAGCGAAATCACAAGGATTTGGAACCAACTTTATATAAATATTAGTTGAAGGTTATATAAATATTAGTTGAAGGTAAAGTACCTTTTAAGTTTTAACGTCATGACTGGTTCTAGTAACTAATAATCACAATTCAGGGTGTGGCACCGGACCACCGGTGATGTTATATATTTTGTTCTGGTACAGTTTATTATATTGGAGAGGAAAATCACATTAGAAAAATGACAAAGTATAATAGATGAGTCAAACAGCCGTCAAGGACGGATGTATATAGAAGCTTGCAGAGCTGAAGCTTAGACAAAATTTGAACTTATAAAGTCTCAAGCATAGGTATATTTGTCATCAGCCACCTTCAACCTCTAACCTCTATAATCTTAGCTTAGCAGTTACTAAATGTACAAATTCCTAAAATCTAGCGATCTCCTTGGCTGTTTCTTGACTTCTCTAACCTCTACTTGCGTTTGTGTTCTTCGTGTTCGGCCACTAATACAAAGTTGTCAGCGTCGAGGTGTGAAAGGTTGAGCTTAAAGAAGGTGAGAGTTAGATCAATGGAGAAGAGTTGTGGCTATGGCCAACTTAGAGTCGATTAGAGACGATATCCAACTCGATCCATTTCACCTCTTTACTGCCCATGGTACGTGGCTAAAAGTTGTAGCGGCGATGTTTGAGTTTAGAGAGACTTGAAGGGTTGCGAGATAAGTCTGAGTGTGTAGGGCTATTCTTTACAATTTAGTTTTGGGCCAATTATATAGAAGTCCACTTTAAGACATTTTATCCTATAGAGGTCCACCCAAACATTTTTACACACATAAGTCCACCCAAGCCTAAATAAAAGTATTGAAGTTCAACTAAATTACAGACTGCCATCCAACTAAAAAAATTAGATTTTCTCTCTTATATTTACAAAAATATCACTATTGTAAAAAGTCAACAACCACTCTCCTCCCCAGAAAAGTCTCTGGCAGATCTCCGACGAACTCCGGCGATGTCTCCAGCCGACTTCTGACGATTACGAAACCTACTACCGGCAACAAGAAAAGCTACTACCGTCAGCAAGAGAAACTACTACTGCAAACAAGAAAAGCTATTATCCCTAGCTAGAAAAGCTATTACCACTGACTACACAAGCTACTACCGCCAACAAGAAAAGCTACTTCCACCAGCTAGAAAAGCTACTACCACCGCCTAGAAAAGCTACTACCACCGACTACAAAAGCTACTACCGCTAGCAAGAAAAGCTATTACCGCAAGCAAGAAAAGCTACTTCCGCAAGCAAGAAAAGCTACTTCCGCCAGCTAGAAAAGCTACTACCACCGACTACAAAAGCTACTACCGCCAGCAAGAAAAGCTACTATCCCTTGTAAGAAAAGCTACTATCGCCAGCAACAAAAGCTAATATCCCTAACTGCAAAAGTTACAACAGAAAACAACAAAAGCTACTATGTACTGCCAGCAAGAAAAGATACTACCGTTATTAACAAAAGATACTATCGTCACCAACAAACGCTACTACTGCCAACAACAAAATCTACTACTGGCAACAACAAAATCTATTACCTCAAACAAAAAAGTTACTACTACCAAAAACAAAAGCTACTACTTGTAGCTACAAAAGCTACTATCGATACCAAGCACCAAAACCTACTCTCACCACCACCAAAAACCTACTACCAAACACATCAAAAACTACACTCACCTCCACCGAAACCTACTCTCACCACCACCAAAACTTACTCTCACCTCCACCAAAACCTACTACCAAACATATCAAAAACTACACACGTCCACCGAAACCAACTCTCACCTCCACCAAAACCTACTCTAGCCTCTAACGACCTCCTCTGTAGCAACGTCTCCAACGACCTCCAGCAAGAGTCTCTGGTGACTTCATGCGGCTTCTAGAGACGTAGTGGCTGGCTTCGCTGGATGGTAACCGAGAGCAGATCAGAGAACATAAATCTTCGCCCGTCGCCTTGCACTGGAGTCGAGGTGTCGGTGCGGTTTCTAGAGTTAAGGCGTCGGCTTGCTGAGCTGTGGTATCCGGAGAGGAGTCGAGGCATCGCCGCGGTCCAACTCCTCCGAAATCTCCTGTAGGTCGGCAATCGCTCAAAAAACGCGAGTCTTAGGTGAGAGAGTCGGCGGGAGAGGTGCGACGAAGCTCCGACGACGTTGAATCGGCAAAGAGGCGGCTTCGTCGAGAGGTTGAATCGACATTGGATCAGATCTG
>NC_020496.1:2164624-2165843 GCF_000184155.1 Fragaria vesca subsp. vesca | reverse complement strand
CGGCTATACTATACTTTAGCTGACGTAAATTTTTTTTTCGTTGGCCAAAGTATTCCTTCGTCGGCTATACTATACTTTAGCTGACGAAATTTTTTTTCGTTGGCCAAAGTATTCCTTCGTCGGCCAAAGTTTTTACTCGTTGGCTAAAGCATTTTAGTAGACGAAAAAAAATCTTGTCGGCTAAAAGAAAAATAATAAAATGTTGTATAACTTGCTTAGTAGGTTTTAAACAAATATACAACTTTGTGAACCAACTCTACATAGAAGCAAAATTAACAAAAATCTCGTGAAATAAGATGTGTTCAGAATGGTGAAATACGGCTATGGTTCAAAAATTAGGTAAATCGGGTAACGTCTCTGATGTAGAACAGTCGAAATCCGGTATGCTGCAGATTTGGCGTTTGGTGTCCGATTGACTATTGTGATGCCTTTCCGGATGCGTAACGGCCCTACGAGTCAAACTCATACCTTCGCCATGACATATGGGCCTTTTTGGCCATCCGAGTCCGTTTAGGACTTCAAAATGTAGTTTTCTTATTTCCTATTCGAGTTGACCGTTTCGATCGAGCCCTTAACGTTGTCGAATCCAGTTGAATATTTTACCATAGACATATTTCGTCATAATGATCATATCTGACAGTCGAATTTTAGTTTGTGAATTTTAGTCATCGGAATCACAGCATGTCTACTAATGTTATATAACTTCTTTGTGAAGCAACTCTACATAGAAAGAAAAATTATCAAGAATCTTGTGAAATAAGATGTGTTCAGAATGGTGAAATACGGCTATGGTTCAAAAATCACGTAAATCGGGTAACGTCTTGGTGCCAATAGTAGCGGTCAACCCTATTTACCGTTATTATTCCCTATGGGGAGTCTTGTCGTCGGAAAGTAAATGTCTCAAAATTTTTATGTAGGCGGTTGCGTCTCATCTACGTGAAAGTTTTTCGTGTGGAAAGTTTGACCAAACTACGTAATATGGAGGGAAATATGAGCGTTTTCGTGAATTTATAGACTTTAGCCGACGAGATATTAAAAAGTTGTCTAAGGTCAAAATATTTTTGGCGGTAAAATTTTCAAAGGACTTTAGCCGACAAAAATATATGAAAAGTCGTCGGCTAAAGTCAATAAAAATTTGGCGGCAAACCAAATTTGGGGGAAAATTTTCAAAAGACTTAAACCGACGAAAATATATGATTTTGTCCGCTATTGTCAAAAA
>NC_020496.1:2155093-2163630 GCF_000184155.1 Fragaria vesca subsp. vesca | reverse complement strand
TGGGTGAGACGTGAGAGGTAGAGGAGAGAGATGTGAGATGTGAGATATTTTGAAACATAAGGGTAAGATAGTCATGATAAAAAAAATTGAGCCTGCAAAATGGACTTGTATGGGTAAAAATGTTGGGGTGGACTTATGCGGAAGAAAATGTCTCAAAGTAGACTTATATGAAATTTTCTATACAAACATCAACTTCATCTACATCTATAGTATAGTAGATATATAGTAGATATTTTTTTAATATATAGTAGATATATCGTAAATTTCCTAAATATCGGAGATATTTGACGATATTTGAGAAATATCGAGGATACAGTGAAAGATAAGATATTTACCCCTCTAGATATATCGGTCCTTAAAAAAAAAAGATATCGAGAGATATATCGGATATATCGCAGAGATTTTAATCTTTGGCTGCAACTGTGCTTCAACTGCTTCCTTCATAACTAATTAACTATATATGCTTACTTGTTTAGTGCTGCTTACGCACCTACTCAATATGTTCCATTGTTGTCGATCGATCTGAATCAATCTGGAAACTCTGCAATTCCAGTTCTCTAATGGAAGACTGAATATGCATCGCCAATTCGCCATGCTACGTAGGCCGGCCAGGGCATCAGAAACGGAAATATTGTTGGGGATCCAATAAATATATATTGAGTGAAAATATAAGCCACTTGAATAATTAGCATTTACCATGCAATAATATGCATGCTTTTTCTTATATTTACCATCATCGAGTGGAAATGCATACAAATAGGAGATACAATTTGGCTTCAAGGTCACTTCAATTCTAAACTAGGAATGCCAAAAAGTGGTTCATCACCAGTGAAGTTCCATTATCGGGAAATCATCGTGGCTTTACCACAAAGAGATCTTCAGATACATTGAATCTAGACATTCGTTATGAAAAATGTAATATTGGCTATAGCGATCAAAACACATTACTAATAGTTGTTCCACTAAAGGAAAAAGTACATTAGGTTACTCATCACGTTAATAGTAATATACATGTCTTTTAAGGCATATCAGATAGCTAATTATTTTTATGAAAGTGAAAATGTTGCATGAAACATGTCTTATTCTTCACATTTATGTAACAAAAGAAAAGAGTTTCTTGTTACTTTCAGATTATTAATATTGCTAATGAATAAAGTTTCTATTACTATCCTTAATCGTTCTTCTAATCCAATAAAAAATTCTTCGGTTGGTCTTTCACACCACTTGCATAGTTGCACTAATGGTAAAGTTCATCTTTGAACCTTAGAATCGAAACTCATTAGTTGAGAATTCTACTAATAATGATGAAGATTTGTGACAAAGTTCCAACCCAACCACAACTCTATAAGCAGTATTGTATGTAGGTAAGAATACCGGCTAGATTCGGACAATGCCAACACGTAAGGATGAAAGAATATTTGTTAGTCTTTATAGATTTCAAAAGATTTGTCTAGCTAGTTCTAAAACTCACATGCTTAGAGATGAAAAAAGTAGTAGTGATGTCTAGCTCGGGGAACTTTAATAGGGTTTCAACTTTCAACTAATAATGGTGGCGAATTGGGACCTAAGTAGATCGATCTTAGATGCTTATTGTAGTAAACTACTTATACAGTCCAAGGATCAGTCCAGATTCATGATAGTTGGACGTGCCTCTTTTTGATTACCAAACATCATTACGCAGAAGCACTGGAAAGAAAGAACAGCAATATCTTGTTCTTGATCGAAGCTGCTTCCTACAACTTCGTTGGTATTTATCAAATGTATTGAATCAAAACCAGGTTTGATTCCACTTTCTATTTTGCTTTTTGTTTTTTCCTAAAGGCCGGCATGCTTCCATCAACGAGAGGAATACTAAAAACACTACTGAAAAAAAGCCCTATAATGAAAGATGAAAACCCATAAATTTACTTTGACAAAAAAAATGCATCTAATTACCCAATTCAAAACTTGACAAAGAGATCGATGATAGGGAAACAAAAATTTACGTAAAATAAAACACAAATATTAAAAGACAAAACCCAAAGACAAATGGAGGAACAAATCGAGAGTTATCTATGAGATTGATCTTACGTCGCAGGTACACGAATCCAAAGATCCCTCAAACATGTTATTCTGCTAACAAAAAAAACTTGTGGGAGTGAGATTCAAACGGACTATCTTTTGAGTATGATTTGCTTTTAGCTAGGGTTATGTGTCACAGAATATGTTCCTATTCTTCGATCAGTTTGGTTTTCTTGGGTTTATCCCTTCTCTTTTCCTCTGTGAGCATTTTGACTCATCAACATCCTGACATTTTGATCATCATTCATCATATTCAAGAGGAGTCAACAGCTAGCTCAGAGACCCACAGGGCATAAACCCTAGAGCTGAGATGACCTCCCCATGTAATGCAGTACTGTGCAGACGGTGGCAAATTGGCATTAGCATGAAAAATAGAACCACTACAGCACTACTAATATTGGTGGGGTTTATATACACATCACTCATGAGTCCCATCCATGTTAGTTTGAATCAAGGAGTTGACCTCACATAGTTCGTTTATTTATGCTGGAGTGACTGAGGGAGATCGAAAGAGAAAGGAAAAAAAAAAGCGAGAAATCTTCGTGATTGCATCAAGAAACTAAATACAAAATAAAGAGAGTATATATGCTTAATTACCAAAAGAAAGTGAGAAAAGAGTTCATAAACATGCATGCATAAATATAAAGATGAATTAGTGGTCACTGGTTAGAGTTAATTAACTTCTATATATCCTGAATAAATGAAGAGTTGATCTTAATTTGCCGATTCAAGACAAATTAGAACTCATATGTTATTTGATTCAAGCCATCTTAGAAACAAGAACTCAAGATAGAAGTTATTGTAACTCGTATCTAAATCGATACTATTGATCATTGTACGTCAACAATTCTTAGCAATCTTCAGCATAGAGAACTCTTGGCTGTTTACTCGTAAGGCTTCTGAAGTGACTTTGCAAGGTCAGGAGTAAACAAGTGAGGAAGTTGTAGGCTATCTAGATCAACTCCAATGCAGTTTTTGTTATAACAAAGGAACAATCAGTTATGGAACAACCCAATCAACACCAGATGTTGTGTTAACAATCTTATATTTATACTTTAATTACAACAATAAGAACACAATTCCTAATCTATGAACAGAGTAATATCAGTTGAAACAATGAATTGAAATCAAAACAAAATTGAGAGCAATGAAACTGACTTTATGATTTTGATAGAGGCTTGCTTGCAGCAATCTCCTAAGATAGAAATTCGGCCCTACACTTGTGCACGTAGATCTTGGACGTCTGTCTTGCAGGATACAACTATCGAACCCAATCGATGCACTTCGATTGAATCCCTGGCAAACTCTACTTTGTGTTTCTCAGAAATATTAAGGGGAGAAGAGAGAGGAGAACTGAATCAATCTTCCATCTGCTTGGGTTGATTGTCTTTATAAAGATGAAGGACAACGTTTGGGGAACAGAGGTGTAGCTTCAGGTGTTCTGGTTTGAAACCCAGAAGACACAACCTTCTGTTCGTACTCAACTCTTCCAAGAGATTATTCTGATTTTTACCCCACATTCTCCAACAGTTTTATCGTGCCCTTGAGATCATAATTATGTGCTTTTTTACTGCCTATAAACAAAATAAGAAGAAAATAAACATACACTTTTCCGTTCTTAAAAAAATAAATAATTGAATTAAGTTCCCATTTGATTCAGTTATATCGATGCCGACGTACTTTTCCGTATTGACATGATTCAGCAGGTATATCATAGACGCACACAAATCTTTTTCATCTGGACTGAAAGGGGAGAGACTAGATAAACCAATCACATCCAGAAAAATTTACAAAATTCAAAGAACAATTCATGGAGGACCATTCGAAGAACAAATTTAATTAATGAACGAAGCTGGGGAGATTATTTGACATCGAGCTGTGGTGATGCATCTCCTGCTTGATGATTAGTATGCATCTCTTGCTTCTTCTTCCAGTTTTCAATCGCCTTCGATAACAAATCCCTACTTTCCCCATCCCCATCTCTCCCTTCGATCTCTTCACCATCATTCTTTCTCTTCTTGAACTTGTATCTCAGATTCAAACACATCCTTTCTTCCTGACCGATCAAATTAAACAAATGGCAGTTGTAATATTCGAATTCTATCAGTTACGAAAGCTTTTATATGTATAGTTTTCTCTTTGATACGAATGCAAAGCATGGAAATTATCTTTCCCTATAGATGAGTTTTGTTTGCGTATGTCTAGTTTCGGTGATTACAAGATAATGCATTTTTTTTTTTTACTCAACTCAAGGAGATTTGGAGTTAATCTTTTGGAG
Organism: Fragaria vesca subsp. vesca; assembly: GCF_000184155.1. Taxonomy (NCBI): domain Eukaryota; kingdom Viridiplantae; phylum Streptophyta; class Magnoliopsida; order Rosales; family Rosaceae; genus Fragaria; species Fragaria vesca. The sequence continues at coordinate 2,159,291 of NC_020496.1, read as the reverse complement.
CAAGTTCCTTGCTAAAAGTAAGTTTTTCGTGGATATATAGAGATCACTTTTGGTCACAACTTGATCATGATGAACACAGATTTGGTCATATTTATTAGTATCGTATATTAGACCACAGTTATCATTGTGAGTTGTGAAGCTGAAATAGTATGATGATGATAGGAGCATTTTATGTGACGAATTTATAGTTCAACCCTTATATTTTAATTTAGTTTATTCTTTTAGAGAAATTTTGATAAATGACCATCTTTTGGTCACCAAGTTGATTTATAACTTTATTTTCTGATTTAGTTGAAAAATAACCTTTTAGCAGAATAAAAAGTCATTAAGATTCTTCCTAAACTCTTATATTATCTGCCTATATATCTTTGGAAAAATTTAAAGCATGTTGTCAAACGTGGGAATCAAAGGTCATGGACAAACCCAGAACTTCATTTTTGTTGGTGCTAAAAAACGACTCTTCCATCTTCAATATTTTTCCTACATTATTAGAGAGGATATGAAAACTCATTTAGTACCGAGTGAAAATTGATAAAAACATCAAAGTATCAAACTAATGTCCACATATAAGATTATAATATTCTGTTTGTATTGCAGAATTCAGACCTTGTGTTCAATCCTTGACAATCCTTTCCATTTAATATTTACATAATAAAGAAGCATGTATATGGGGTTCACCTCTTAATTGGCTTCAACAAACAAAAGAAGCAACCAATCGTACTTGCACTGTGCTGCGATCATACTTGCAAATAAATTAAACTTGTAATATTCAATTTCAATCTTGAAGAACCCTTAAATCCTAAATCTTCAAAAAAAAAAATTCAAAATCCTATGATTGTACTTTTATTTGACTAGTAAATTATAATTCAATTCTAGAAAAGAAAATCAAAGAGATTAGCGATGTACTTACCTTGAACAAGAAGGTTTTCAATAATGTTCCAAATCAACAAGAGAGCTTAAGTTTTAAATCATAAAAGAAGTTGGGTTGTTGTTTGTAGAAAAATAAAGAACGAGAGAAAAGAATTGCAAGAGGTAAATAGTTTAGTAAGGGTCTTAATGTCTTTTTATCTTGTTAAAAGGTTATTTTTCAACTAAATGAGAAACTAAGGTTATAAATCAACTTGGAGACCAAAACATGGTCATTTATCAGAATTTCTCATTCTTTTAAAATGTCATTTTAACTTAGTTTACATCTGAGGTACTTTGTGGAGCGTTTATGGAGGAAAAAGAGCTAAATCCAGGCAATTGATTAAGGCCTCGAATATTGAGTGATTGATCGATCATTCCACTGGTCAAAAAGTCACGTGCAAAACAGCTTTCAATAAACAAGTTTTCAGCAGTTTATAGGTTTTAATGAAGAATTCAAGGACTTTTATGTATCCCTTATGGCTAGGACTAGCAATTCACAGTTATAGTACATGTTTTGTATTTCATTCTCATGTCAATTTGTGCGCCGTTCGCATAGATTGTAAATTTTTTTGCTTAATTTGTGTTAAAATTTTTATTGCATAAAAAAAATGTCGTATGTTGGATCAAATACGACTAATAATAGGGTAGTTGTTACAGTCTCATTGCACATCGAAGTCCTCTGTTCCCGTACCTAAGAATTCAAAAAAGTTAAAACTAACATATATAGACATAGAGCTAACTTCTAAACTTTTCGTCATCACCATGGTTGCATTCTCATTTTCATTACATTGCACATCTCATTCATTTTGCATCATACTCATACATTGTGCATCTCATTCATTTAATTTTGCGTGTTTAACAATATACTAGCCCTCTAAATTTCACAGTTTCATTATATGGCTAAAGAAACTTAGTCGATCAAGGACCTCTCGTCCATCAATATGCTTGGTAGGTTCCCATATTTGCAATAACGATTTTCATTAAGATGCTACAAATTTATAGTGAAGTGACCAGCAATTAGTTGAACATGATTGGCCAACATTTGGAAACACAGTTGAAGGTTGGAGAAAAAAATAAAGGAGGAGAAACCCCATAATGTGTCACATCCAAAATGATCGAAATAAAACCCCATCTAGCTGAAAAACGTTAAACTCAAGCGCTTGTTGGGAGACAACCCAATCTCATACCCCTTTTCTATTTGTTGTCTTTCAGATTTTGTTTTATTTGATGGGTTTTGTGTCTGTTCAGGTTAGATAGGAAGAAAAAGTGAAAAAAAAGACTCGAAGTTGTCTAAAAACATAATGTCACTACCAGGACAAGCATTTTAGCCGACGAAAAAGTTTCGTCGGCCTGTTAGCTTAATTCGTCGGCTAAGATTTCGTCGGGAAAAGGTCGTCGGCGAAGACTTTAGCCGACGAAACTAGAAGACGTCGTCGGCTATAGTCCCAGAGTTTAGCCGACGAAAAACATGTCGTCGGTTTTTTTCCCAGACTTTAGCCGACGAAACATTTAAGATATTCGTCGGCTAAAGTCTGTAATAAAAAAATTAAAAGAATAACTATAGCCGACGAAATATAGTCTGTTTCGTCGGCTTTAGTCTGTTTCGTCGGCTTTAGAAGTGTTTAGCTGACGAAACATTCCATAATTCGTCGGCTAAACCTTATAAAAAAAAATTAAAAAACACTATAGCCGACGAATTATGGTGTATTTCGTCGGCTATAAGTCCATTCCAGTAAAAAAAAAACCCGAAATTTCTAAATTACCATTCTAAGCAAGCTGCAAAATACACCAAAACAATACCATATAACCAATAACAAGCACATAAAACTATATAATTCATCAGCTACACAAAATCTAGATCGTCTAAATTAATATCCACTTCTGGGGGACGCTGCGGAGGTTGCTGTGGAGGTAGTGGCGGCTGGGGTAGCGGTATCGCCGTAGGCATGGGTAGAGTTGGAAGTCCTTGAAGCTGGGCAGCTGTAAAGTCCTACATGTACTGAAACATCTACCGCTGCTGGGCCTGCTGGATGGCATGTATCTCGGCAAAATAGGCTGCCTACGCGGCATTATAGGCAACCTGAGTAGCTTGCTGTTCCCGTAGTCTCTGAACTTCCGACTCTAGCCGAGTCGTCCTGGTGGTCATGGTCCTGCTGCTGGTCGAGGCTGCATTTCGTTGAAATCCTGAAGTGGTCTTCAGGACCCTCTCGCCCTTCTTTCCTAGACCCCGGCAGTAGAAGTTGTTTGCTTGCGGTGGAAAGGCTGTGCCTATGATCCTCGCCCCAACCGTCGGATCCGAAGTGTCGATCCGGGACATGGCTTCGAACATCTCTTCCTCCTGCGTGTCCGGCCATGTCTCTCTCACTATAGCACTCATCACCTCGTCACTAGCCTCCCTCACCTTCGCCTAATTGAATAGGAAAAAAATTATTAATTAACATTTTTTGACATATATATAAGTAAAATTAAAAATTTAAAAACTTAAGATGACTTACTATATCCTCCTGGGCGTCAAGATATGTCTTCTCGTACGTATAGACGTACCGATTGACTTCTGAATGTTCCCTGACCGCCTTGTCCATGAAGACAGCGAACGGTCTAAAACCGGCATGATGGTTCCTTGTGTTGCGTTGCCGGTTCTGAGCGTTCGCCCGGGAACGGCCTTCAAAGAAAAAATAAACTATTAGTAAAATATTTAAAAACGCACGTACTTAATGACAAATTAACTAATTAATTTTTTTAAATACCTGTTTACGAGGGTTCTTGAATTCTAATGTCAGAAGCCAACGTCACTCGTACTCCCTGTACTGGAACTCAGCAGGGGTACCAGAACGTGCGTTCCCGTGTGTAGTCCAGTGGGTCCGTAACTCGTTCTTCCACTCCTTGTACCTACAGATACAATAAGAATATTAATATCACATACAATTTTGTTTTTTCATTAACTTCCCAACGTACCTTCACCCATGCACAACGTCCGCCCAGCTGCTCTTCAGGTGCTTGGGAACCTTAAACCACACCTACATTTAACCGTTTATTAGTTTAGTTTTTCGAGAAATCAACAATGTAATACATAATATTATTGAAGCATTTTGTAAACTCACCGACATCGCGTTGTGGACCATGTCCTTAACCTCCTGTGGGACCTCGCCCCAGTCTGACCACAACATAGGGACTCTATCCCTAATGAGCGCTCCCACGCGGCCGGAGTACGTTCTCGACTTCCCGCCCGATACTATGTCGCCATCCCCGTCAGTACGGATGACGATCCTCCCTGAGGTACCGACAATCT
>NC_020496.1:2143328-2155073 GCF_000184155.1 Fragaria vesca subsp. vesca | reverse complement strand
GCTCCGACGGTGCCTATCACATGATAAACCAAATTGATTATTAAAATCAGAGAATTATAAGAAAACAAATCATTCATCTTTCATTACCTGAGAGCGATGCGGCGGACGCGACGCGACAGATTCCGTCTCTGTCGCCGATGATGATACCCTCGTGGAAATAAGAGGCATATCAAAAGGTACGAACCGGTACGCCGCTGATGGAGCCACTGGCGGGGGCAGTGGATAAATCGGCGTCCTTGAGCCATCCACTGCAGGTAAGGCCGGTTTCATCCGCTGAAAGAATAGATGAGGCGGTGGCATCTGTACCCCAGATGACCCACTATTTGAAGAAGTAGGACCCGGAGTGGGCGCCCGGTGTATCTCAGGCATACGGGGTGCAAACACCTCCGTCTGGGTCTGAGGCCACAGCTGCCTCGAGGAATGAGGAACGCCCCGCTACCTCGATGAAAGGGGCACCTCTGGCTGCCTCTACGCCGTCTCCAGAAGGGTCGCACGTCTGGCTGTCATGGGGCCCTGAAACGACATTTGAGGGTTGCTAGAGGTTCCCTCAGACGATTCGGACCTTTGGCCCTTCGAATCCTTCGTCGATCTAAAATTACCGCTCATCCTGTTTAAAATATTAATTTGAATCAAGGCCAATGTTTTAAAAGGCTAAGGCGTAGCTGAGGTTATGGAGCGAGAGCCTCATCAAGGCGTCAGCTTTTTGAAAAAGAAAAATATACACTTCCTAAATACAAATATACACTTCTTAAATACTAAATAAAAATATACACTTCCTAAATACAAATTTACACTTCCTAAATACAAATATACACTTCCTAAATACTAAATACAAATATACACTTCCTAAATATACACCTAAATAAAAATATACACTTCCTAAATACAAATATACACTTCCTAACAACACCACAAAATCAAACAATGTAAACTCATTCTCTAAATCCAAATTTCCGGAGACAAATTTACATGTGTTTGGATGCTCCCAAACTCTAACATATACACTTCCTAAATATTTTCCACGTACATTCCCTACCATGAAATTTCCCGATGACTAGCTAAAAGTGGTGCAAACATTGCAATTGACAGGAAAATCAAAGCAAACACAAAACGAAATGTGAAACAGAAATGTACTCGAGGAGGAGGGAGGGCTCGAAGCTGGAGCAGCAGGAGGAGGAGGGAGGACCAGAGCAACAAAGGGCGACCGGGAGAGGGAGAGGGAGAGGGCGGCGACCGGGAGAGGGAGATTGGGCTTTGCTAGGAGCCGGTGGAGGCTGTGGAGCGACGGCGTCACGGCGAGGCGGGCGAGGAGGTGGAGGTGGTGTTTAGGGTTTAGTTTCGCAGACTGGGGAGGCTGTCGAGCACAGCGCTGGGATATACCCGACAACTTTAGCCGACGAAATAAATATGTCGTCGGCTAAAGCTATAAAATCTCGTCGGCTAAGACTAAACTCGTCGGCTAAACGTTAAAATTTGTCGGCTAAACCTTTCAAATTCGTCGGCTAAACTCTTGAAATTCGTCAGCTAAATGTTGAAATTCGTCGGCTAAAACTTTGAAATTCGTCGGCTAAAGTACTTTTTATACATTGGGCAAATTGTGATTGTGATTATCAAACTTGAGAAACGGAAATCAGACAGTCAGATGTGACCATCATGATATAATACATGTATGGCAAAAAATTCAACTTGATCCGACAAGGTTAAGGGCTCGAACCGAACGGTCAATCCCGTAAGTCAAACCCCTAAACGCACAGAAAAGGTCATTAGACCGTCCAAATTTCATATTTTGGCCGGACCTTCAACTGAAAATAGTTTTAAACCGATGAGACACAACAAGTCGTATAAAAATTTTACGGAAAATAACCACCGACATTAGGGGTACCCATAGGGAGAAAGAATGAAAAATTACATTGACCGCAACTATCGGCACCAAGACTTTACCGGAATACCTTGATTTTTCAATCGTAGACGTATTTCCCCATTTTGGTCATATCTTATTTCATGACTTTTTTACGTTTGAAGGTTCTACGTTTAATTTGTTTTTGAAACGGAACATTTACTTTACACTCGGTAAACAAGTTATACAATATTAGTAGGCATGTTGTGATTGTGATGATCAAACTTGGGAAACGGAAATCTGACCATTAGATCTGACCATCATGATAAAATACATGTATGGGAAAAAATTCAACTTGATCTGACAAGGTTAAGGGCTCGATCCGGACGGTGAATCCGTTAAGTCAAACCCCTAAAGGCACGGAAAAGGTCATTAGACCGTCTAAATTATGTATTTTGGCCGGACCTTCAACTGAAAATAGTTTCAAACCGATGAGACCCAACAAGTCATATAAAAAATTTACGGAAAATAACCATCGAAGATAGGGCTACCCATAGGGATAAAGAATGGAAAATTACATTGACCGCAACTATCGGCACCGAGACTTTACCCGAATACCTTGATTTTTCAACTGTAGACGTATTTCAACATTCTGGTCATATCTTATTTCACGATTTTTTTGCGTTTGAAAGTTCTACGTTTAGTTTGTTTTTGAAACGGAACATTTACTTAAACACTAGGTAAACAAGTTATACAACATTAGTAGGCATGTTGTGATTGTGATGATCAAACCTGAGAAACGAAAATCCCACCGTTAGATCTGACCATCATGATAAAATACATGTATGGGAAAAAATTCAACTTGATCCGACAAGGTTAAGGGCTCGATCCGGACGGTCAATCCGTTAAGTCAAACCCCTAAATGCACGGAAGAGATCATTGGACCGTCTAAATTACGTATTTTTCCCGGACCTTCAACTGAAAATAGTTTCAAACCGATGAGACCCAACAAGTCATATAAAAATTTTAGGGTTTAAGGTTTAGGATTTAGCCGACGAAATATTAGGGTATTCCTCGGCTAACCTCATCTTAGCCGACGAATTATGACTTATTTCGTCGGCTAAGATGATTTAAGCCAACGAATTATGGTATATTTTGTCGGCTAAGATGGTTTAAGCCGACGAATTATGGTATATTTCGTCGGCTAAAATATAAAAAATACATTAAAAAAACAGAAGGTTTAAACCATACTAACTTCTTGTTCATATATCACCAAAATTCATATAATATAACAGAAATATGAATTCAATATATATAAACTATAAATGTTATACATTTTTTTTATTACAAATTAATGTAATCGGAATTAAAACTAAGGCTCGTAATCGGAATCATCCGATGAGTCTTCTTCGGTGTCAGAATTAATTTCTGGTAATCTATGTCTTTCCTCATCGTCAGAGTCTTCGTCTGTTTCTTGATTTAGATCAACATTAATAAGCCTTGGCTCTTCATCACGAATTCACCCCGAACGACCCGCTTTAAAATTACTAAGGCGAACGGTAGAGGAGTTAGGAATACCTATTGCGCTGGGTTCTTGATACGCAACATCTTCTTCCTCATCTTCGGCCTCTCCAAGTGTAGCCGCCCGGTAAATGTTTCGAGGGTGCACAAGGTTGACTACTTTCCACGCGTCACCCTTAGCAAGGTCATCAAGATAAAACACTTGTTTTACCGATGTGGCAAAAACGAACAGGTCATCTTTGTAAGAACTTGTAGCAGTGTTCACCGATAATATTCCGTACTGATCGGTCTTCATGCTCTGCGGCCTAGTATCAAACCATCTACACTTGAAGAGGTGCACTGTCATGCCTTGCCCATAAACGAGTTCCACCATTGAATGGAGAACACCGTAATAGTCAACTCCATTCCGCCCACCATGCGCCATGACCCCAGAATTCTGTGTTTTCCGTCTGCTGTCTCTCTGTTCACATATAAATTGCACGCCATTCACCTTGCACATCAGATAAACTCTTGACATTATCGGCTTGATCGCTAGAAGTCTTAGTTCGTGCGACCAATTTGGGTGACCATCAAATTGAATATGGTTCATCTGCAACCAACTATTCAACTGTAAATATGGATAATTATGCAATAAACATAAACACATACAGAAATATTGAATTATGTACCCAGCCGCCAAAATAGTTTGCGAACTCCCTGTTATGGTAATCGAGATCACCTTGAATGTCTGGACAATTTAGATGGATGTCTTTCCAGTATTCAACTTCTGGACAGTTAATCAATACCCACTGGTGGGCAATGACTAGCTCATGTGGTTGCAACTTGTAGTCTGGCAAAATTCCATAAACTTCAACATCACTGGAGAGTATGGAAAGATTGAACTTCGGTATATCTACCAGTATGGTTTGCGGAGTTTCATTCAACGCTCCTAAATACAACTTCATGTAGGTGACGCACTCGTGCACAATATATGCTTCAGCTATACATCCTTCAGGCGCGGATTTATTAGCCACATAATCTTTGTAGTCTCTAAGTTGCTTATAAATCAAGTTGTAAAGTGTTATGATTATTCAACATGTATATATATTGAGGAATTCAGGTGTAAAAAACATACCTTTCCATGGGATACATCCAAGTGTAGTGTACTGGACCGGACCGGTAAGCAACAATTGCTTGGGAAGATGGATCATCAGGTGAGGCATGATGTCAAAAAAATTTGGAGGAAATATCCTCTCAAATTTACACATGATATAAATGATGTCCTCTTGCATTTCCTGAAGGGTTAGATTTTTTCACTTCCCGTGTGCATAACTTCTGGAAGAATCTTGCTAACGCTACTAACGGCTCCACCACCTGACGGGGAAGGAACGGTCGAATGAAAACAGGGAAGAGACGTTGTAGCAGGATATGACAGTCATGACTCTTCAACCCGTACATCTTATTATCCCGGAAGTTCACACACCGGGCTATATTTCCTGCATAGCCTGAAGGATACTTCACACAACTCATCCATTTGAAAATTACGTTCTTTTGTTCAGGCTTCACGGTGTAAGGAGTTTGAGACATTTTTTTCTTCCCTTCTTTCAACCATAGATGTCTTCTTATAAGCATTTTTTTTAGATCAATGCGTACCTTAGGACCGTCTTTAGTCTTCCCCTCCAAGTTCAGCATTGTGCCGACCACACTGTCGCAAACATTCTTTCTATATGCATCACATCTAGGTCACATCTAGGTAGTGCCTGATCAACAACTTACTCAAGTATGGAACTTCCTAGAATATGCTCTTATGTGTCCAGAATTTGTATATGTCGGGTCTTTTAGGAATTGCCGCCACAATATTGGGATGATTGCTAAGCTGCCCAAAATCGTACTCATTAAGCACTGCTAAAATTTTCTTCCCCCGTCCATCTTCTGGGAGGCACACCGTTTTCTACGGTCCCATCAAATGCATGTGCATCGAATCGCCATTCGTGATCATATGGAAGGAGAGTACGGTGACCCAATTTGCATATCTTGTTGTAATGACTGCTGCTGCCCTCATCGCTAAGGCACTCAAGACAAGCCTTGTATCCTCTAACAACGTTGCCCGATAACATCCCACGGGCAAGAAAATCACTGATGGTACCAACAACCATGACATGTATCTGGAACATCTCGTACATGTACTTGTCATAAGTGGGATGACCAACATCCCACAAAAACTTAAGCTCTTCAATCAAAGGTCTCAAATACACTTCAAGACACTTCCCTAGATAACCGGGCCCCGGAATCAACAAACTCAACATATTGTATTCCTTCTTTATGCACATCCATGGAGGAAGGTTGTACGGTACCAAAATCACCGGCCATACACTGTATTGAACACTCATATTACCAAAAGGGTTGAACCCGTCGGATGAGAGCCCGAGCCTCACATTTCGGACCTCTAACGTAAAATGAGGAAACTCCTCGTCTATATGCTTCCAAGCCTCCCTGTCAGTAGGGTGTATAAGGGTATCTTCGTCATGCAATTCCCTATCAGCGTTCCATCTCATAGCTTCGGCCGTGTGTGAAGACATGTACAACCGCTCCAGCCTATCACTCAACGGGAAATACCGAAGTACCTTCACAGGTTTCCTATTGCCTGCATGAGTCAGCTTATACCTGTCAGTGTGACATACCGGACATGCGTCAAGGCCACCAAGGTCATTCCTTTCTGGATTTTTACCCTAGAAGAGAACGCAGTCATATCTGCATGCATGGATCTTGATGTAGGAAAGCCCAAGATCTTTCAGGGTACATCGAACCTTATGATGAGTGGTAGGAAGACGATGACCGTGGGGCAGCATCGAAGCAGTGTACTGTAGATAATTATCAACAGCCTTCACGGTCGATTTTGTCTCAACTTTAATCTTCATTACGTCCATCACACTTTCAAGAACGGTCTTCTGACAACCGGGGTACATAGGGGTCTGTTGGAAAGCAAGCAGTTTGTTGTACTTGTGAATACCAGCAGTGTTAATAACTCTAGGGAAGGGCTGCACCAGCTCAGGCATATACTGTCCTTGAGCGCATACACCACTCTCATAAGGAAACATGTCGTTGATGAAGGCCGTTGTTGGATCGTTTGATGTACTGCCCATCTCAGAAAATTGCCCATGATCATGCGGACCCCCTGATGATGTTTCACCGTGATATAACCAACATGTGTACTTCTCCCAAAACCCGTTACTCTTCAGGTGCTGTCATACTTTGTCAATCGCAAATCGATGCATATCGCTGTGACACTGACATTTCGTGCACGGGCAATAGAAAATTGTATTCCCAGTAGCATTAGCCAGCGCATATTCCAGAAAACTCATAACTCCTTACCATATCTTTTGTCCCATTTTGGAAGCGAAATCCAACTCTTATCCATATCTTGAAAATATAACAAAATATATATGTATAACGCTAGCTAATTATTAATTAAATTACATGCCATATATAAAATCTCAATTCATTTAGTATATATTCTACGTACTACAACTAATTAATAACAAATTAATTAACACATATATATACTTAATAATTACATAACAATATTATATATCAACATCATCACAAAATCATCATCAACTCATATCATCAATAACTTCATACCATCAACACAATATTATAAATTAATTAACATATATATATATATATACAGCCCGCTTCTACTGTGGGATCCCATTTTTTGTGTTTATATGAGGGACACACTCCCTGCCGTCCGATCTGTTTTAATGAGCTGCAACGGCTCAGATCAAATCAAGTTAATAAACCCAGTTCTAACCCGAGTTAACCCAACCTGTGCGCGACTCTTCTGTTTCCCAATCTCGTCTTCCTCTCTTCACTTTTGTTTTTTGAGAATCGAGTTGGCCCTTTCTGATACAATTCAAGACCTCAAAGATTGAGACAACAAACTGAAGAAGAATGATAAGATTCGAGAAGATGAAGCTACTCTCTAACTGCCTCGACAAACCCTCTCAGTAAAAGAAAACAAGGTCCTCTCTCTAGCTTATTCACTTTTGTTTCATTAGGCGCACAATCTCTGTGTTGGGTACTCAAATCTCTGTGTTGGGTTCTCGATTCAAGGAGAAAGATCATAACTTTGTAATAAATTTGTGTTCTTTTGAGTGATGAGGATCTGAATTTTTTTTTATTGAATTTTATGGTGATCACGAATTTGGGTGTTTTGCTGATTTTGGGCTTTGATGGTTGTTTCAGGTAAGGCATATTCCCGAGTACAATGAACTATGTCATATATGATCTTATCTGGTCAAGCATAGCATTACCATCTGAAGCTTACTAGTGATAAAGGTAAGTACATGAAGCTCAGTTTATGAAAATATGCTACAAGGACAAATTTTAGCCATATTCATGAATTATATGTTTTGTAACCGGTAGGAAAATTATATGAATCATATAGATTGGTTTAAGTGGAAATATGCCACTACAAGTATTGCGCCTTATATTAAACGTCTAACCATATTGGTTGAATTGTAATATATAATTTGTAGAAATAGCTGATATATGATTGCTTGGTATATGATCAATTTGCCTACATTATGATTCTAGACCATTTACTATGCTTATCTTTCTCTATTTTAAATCCAGGCATGTTCTTAATTTTTTCTGATCTGCATGTTGAGGAAATGTGAAGCTTATGTTGTGTGTACAGACAGAAGACATTAAAGGTCCTTATCCGTACAATGTAGATGCAATTTCTCTTCCCACAAGCTCTTGAAAGTTCATTTATTGAGCAACGAGTACTAGACCTATGCTGGATGCACGTTCAAGAAGATGGCAAAGCCAGACCAAAAATACATGACTGTAGCTCGGTGATTAAGCAATGATATGCCTTACCATTGATGTTGTCGCCATCATTTTCACCTTATAGTTGTATCAATACAATTTATCTTTCATTAATGGCTATTGTTGCCTATTATCAATTGTAAAAGAAGGTTCTCAACATATGTATTTACTCACTTATAAAATGCATAATCAATTTTTATTGATAGACTATCAATAAGCTTTTGCAAGTAGCTTAGCTTTAAATCTGATGTTCAAATCTTTTGCAAAACATTTTGCATAACCAACAGACACACATGGCTACTACTAACTCAGAAGCAAATTACTCTACCATTCTATATCAGCTTGGACAACAATGCTAAGAGCCAAAAGCCAAAGATTAGAAATCTTTTCTGCATCACTAAAGTAACATCCAGAGACTAAATGTCAGCATATCTCCTTTGCATCTCCAAAATATGTCTGATCATGCACTCAACAAGCAGCTAATCGTCCTGAGAACAACGTATAAATCAGAAAAAGGAAGGCAATAAATTCTTTGAGAAAAAAAAGTCAGACTCTTATGTATGGCATACTAAGGAATATTACCTCTAAAGAATAACTATCATCAGTACCATCTCCCCTAGAATTTTCATTTGTATCAGCACCAGGCAATCTAAAACAGCAAAACAACATATGTTTAATGATATACTAACCAAACCTCAACAACAAATTATCTGAAATAAGTTAAATATGTGTCCTTACTTTTCGAGCAACACTGGACAATTGCGTTTGTCATGAGTCTGCCCGTCTTTGCCACATCCATGACAATGTCTTCCGGTACCATTGCGCTTTCCTTTGCTCTTCTCTTTTCCTCTCTTAATTCTTTTTTCCCTTCCTTTTGTCCTAACTTCATCCGGTTCACGAAAAGTACTTTCTTGAGTTGAACTTTTTTTTGAAAGAGGCTCCACACCGTCACTGTTATTTTTAGCAAGTGGTGGCTTAATCTTCTCAATCAAAGAATCCATTGTTTCCTGAAACAATTGACTTGCTTCTTCACTCAAGACAACGTTATCAATTACATATGAATATTGCTAGAACAGTAGACCACGTTTTTCAAGTAAGGACTTGTTAACAGTGATCTCCATGCCACTCTTGTCCATCACAACCTCAGATTTTGGAGACTTTGTCCATCTCTTCAAAATGTATTGATCTGGCAATTTATGCAGTTGATGTATTCTGTGCAAGTATGCCAAAACATGTCTACATGGAACTCCTGCACTCTTAAACAATTTGCAAGTACACGAAGCAAAATCTTTTGATTTATCATACATGATGACCCGGAGCTCTTCCATCTTCATGATCCTCACGCGTAACCTTAAGTGTGCACTTATTTTCATCCTCTGATCTGACCTCTAGATTGTAGTTGTAGCTTTCCCACAACTGATCTTGAAATTTATAATAGTACTTCCGTGTATAAATATCAGACATTTGTTTTTCCATCTTAATGGGACACTTAAATCTAGGCTTCTCATTGACGTCAATATGATCTACAATCAACTCCTCATGTCGCTTATGTAACATACCCCTATTGAACTGAACCATGAACTCCACCAAAGAATTTTTATCAGAAACATAATCCTTAAAGAACGAGTGTGCACTTTCAGCTCGTTGACTGCTTGACATACCAGCTGAGAAAACATGGTTCATATAGGCTGGTACCCATCTAAACCGAATTTCATAAATTGATTGCAGCCAATTATGCCCACTTAATACACTCTCTGCAAGAACTGATCTCCACTTCAATTCAAACTCCTCTTCATTCTCAGATGAGTATATGCACTTTCTAAAGGCCTCATAGTGATCTCTGCATTTGATTGCATCAAGCTTCTCAGAAAACTTTCTCAAGATATGCCAGCTACAATATCTATGAAACGTGTCTGGGAGGACTTCTGAAATAGCTTTCTCCATGGCTGGATCTTGATCTGTAATAATCATTTTAGGAGCACCACCTGGCATAGCATTCAGAAATTCTTTCAACAACCACACAAATGAATATGTAGTCTCATCACTTAAGAATGCAGCTCCAAATACAACTGTCTGACCATGATTATTAATCCTCATCAATGGTGCAAAAATCAAACTATACCGATTGGTTTGGTATGTAGTGTCAAAGATAATGACATCACCATAAAACTTGTACGACTGTCTTGAAATTGCATCAGCCCAAAAACAATGAGTAATCTTATTCTCAGCATCAGCCTTTATTGTGAAACAAAACCCTGAATTTATTTCCTGCTCCAGTAGTAGATAGTCATGCAACATGTCTCCATCTTGCCCTTTTTTCTCTTTACGCTTATCCCTTTCAAGGTTGTACAAATCCTGTTGTGTACAACCAATGTACTGAAAACCTCATGCTTGAACTCCAAGAATGTCGAATTGCTTGCATGGGGCTATGTTTACCATGGATAGTTGTTCCCATAATGATCGTTGAGCTTTAGTAAACCCACGATTAGACTTTACTAAGTGGAGTCTTCTTGGACTTGTCATAGGATGAGTGTGGCCTTCATCAAATATTGTAACTACAAATCCACCAAAGTTTACTCTCACAACTATCATTCTTGCCTTACAGTCCTCCCTTACTACACCCCGGATCCTTTTCTCATCACCAACCAATTCACTCGGACCATGTCCTTGTCTATTGCAATAAAACTCTCTCCTTATAAACTCAGTAGTTTTTTTGCTCCTTCTACTAGAACCAAGTCGTACAATAAACCCAGCTGCAGATGCATATTTTTTATAAAAATCATGTGCCTCTTCCCATGTTATAAATTTCTGACCTTTAAAGGGCTTAAGCTCATTTCTTACTTGAGGATAGAAAGCTGAAGTAGAGATATTTTCTTTTGACGGATGGACAACTTGAATAGGATCAGTTTTTGGTTCCTCAGCGACAAGCATCTCATTAATATCTAATTCCATAGGTACATACATCTCAGTAGTTTCAATTTCCATGGGGTCTATTGACGTCATGTCAGCTGCTGTTTCTTGAACATCAACAATAATACAGAAGTTAGAGCTTGAAAATCAAAGACAATGAAAATCATACAAAGTTCTGAAATATGCAATTATACAATATGTCAAAACAACTGTTCTTTTTCAGTTTAGTCAAGTTGAAGATCATTCTTCACCCATGCTTATTTGAACAATCAAAAACATCATAAACCCAGAGCACATATAAATGAAACTGGAAAGAAATTTATTGAGAGCAGAAGATCGTCATACCTTTCTGACTTGGCAATAAAAGGGAACCATAGATGATTTTCGAGCTTTCTCTTTTTTGACCGGTTTCTCGATCTTTCTCTCTGTGAGTGGCCTCTCGAGCTTCTCTTACTTTCGTTTCGCGGTCTTTTCCTTGTGAGCGCCAAAGAAGGAAGAGATCGATGAGTTTGAGAATTGGGAAACGGAAGACCCACGCACAGGTTGGGTTAACTCGGGGTTAGAACTGGGTTTATTAACTTGATTTGATCTGAGCCGTTGCAGCTCATTAAAACAAATCGGACGGCAGGGAGTGTGTCCCTCATATAAACACAAAAAATGGG